>NW_027461717.1:300000-494043 GCF_050947455.1 Rhinoderma darwinii
ATAATGATTTGAGGTACATCTAACTTCAATGTAACAGAATAACATATAAAATATAGTAAAAGAATCTAGATAAAATCTCCATGATTATACACAGCCAATCAAAATCAAATGAGAGTACAACATTATCATGAAATGTGTGCAAGTATAAAACAAAATTGAAAACGATACCAAAAAATCCCAACTTTTTTACAGTAAACAGGAAAACACAGAATTAATTCACCCAGAAGTGTATACCCCTTTACAAGCACTTTTTTTTACAAAATGTATTGATTCTATAGTACAACACATGATAGCTACGCATTGGAAAACGTACAAGGTCTGGATATCCTAAGTCTACACAATTTATCATCACACAAAAGCTCTCAAAATCTGCTTCAGTCCTGGTTCTTTATCTAAACCTATGGCACCACTACAGGCATTGGCTTTAAGCCCAATATACATATGAGTCTCCAACCATTTGTAAAACAGCTCTTGGTATATTAGGTGAGTAAATAATGCTACTTCTATTATATTTGTCAGATAGTGGGTACATGAAGAATTTGGAAAAAAAGATAGCGAGCTATGGGAAACTTACTAGATAAGACTTTTGAACATAACAACACAAGAATTGTTATCTTCAAATAAAGGCCTCCTCCTCCCCTTCAGCCTTTCCTCTCCATCTCCAAAATTGGTGTCTTTACCAATTCTTTGCGTTACTTATTATAAAAATCAGCAGACAGTAAAGTTCCCATAGCCTAAGACCTCATCATCCAGGAAACCAGTCAGTCCAGAATTCTTAAAAAAATAGTTTCAAATCCCTGCCTATGAGATATCACATACTACTCTGGGACAAATAAGTAGAGACTGGTGGCAAATTTAATAAAAAAACAAGCCCCTATGGAGTCACTGGCTTCAAAGACTAAAATAACATAATGAACACCATCATGTAAAATAAACCCATATGACTTCCTAACAAGCAAATGGTGCCATACCACGACACCTACATGGAATTTTGAAAAAAAAATATGTCTCTATTCCCAATACCTTCCTATGGGAAACTTACTAGATAAGACTTTTGAACATAACAACACAAGAATTGTTATGTTCAAATAAAGGCCTCCTCCTCCCCTTCAGCCTTGCCTCTCCATCTCCAAAATTGGTGTCTTTACCAATCTTATGTGTCACTTATTGTAAATAGCAGCAAATACTAAAGTTCCTATAGCCTAGGACCTCATAATCCGGAAATCCAGTCAGTACAGAATTCTTAAAAAAATAGTTTCAAACCCCTGGCTATCAGATATCACATACTACTCTGGTACACAGAAGTAGAGACTGGTGACAAATTTACCAAAACCAAGTCCCTGTGGAGTCACTGGTTTCAAAGACTAAAAAAACACAGTGAACACCATCACTAAAATCAAATCAGATGACTTCCTAACCAGCAAATGGCGCCATACTATGACACCTACACAGAATTTTGAAAAAAGCAGACCTCTTTATTCCCAATACCTTTCAAGGTTATTGGTCTGTGGTATTTCTCCAAAACAAACCTGATACCATCTCAGACCACACAATTTTACCTTGAGAGAGAGGAGCAATAACATAAGCATTACATCTCTCTTTATTGCCCTTACCAAATCCAGCTAAAGGGACCTACCCTAAGTTATTCCACTTCACATGAAGCACCAATATCCAAGGAGGGCCCAGCAACTGAACCAAACAAACCACTTCTGACCAGACATCTCCATTGGAAATTAGATGAACATAATGGAAATGACACAGTGATATGATAGCAATCTCACCATATTACCAATGTAACTATAATGATTTGAGGTACATCTAACTTCAATGTAACAGAATAACATATAAAATATAGTAAAAGAATATAGATAAAATCTCCATGATTATACACAGCCAATCAAAATCAAATGAGAGTACAACATTAACATGAAATGTGTGCAAGTATAAAACAAAATTGAAAACTATACCAAAAAATGTCCAACTTTTTTACAATAAACAGGAAAACACAGAATTAATTCACGCAGAAGTGTATACCCCTTTACAAGCACTTTTTTTTTACAAAATGTATTGATTCTATAGTACAACACATGATAGCTACGCATTGGAAAACGTACAAGGTCTGGATATCCTAAGTCTACACAATTTATCATCACACAAAAGCTCTCAAAATCTGCTTCAGTCCTGGTTCTTTATCTAAACCTATGGCACCACTACAGGCATTGGCTTTAAGCCCAATATACATATGAGTCTCCAACCATTTGTAAAACAGCTCTTGGTATATTAGGTGAGTAAATAATGCTACTTCTATTATATTTGTCAGATAGTGGGTACATGAAGAATTTGGAAAAAAAGATAGCGAGCTATGGGAAACTTACTAGATAAGACTTTTGAACATAACAACACAAGAATTGTTATCTTCAAATAAAGGCCTCCTCCTCCCCTTCAGCCTTTCCTCTCCAACTCCAAAATTGGTGTCTTTACCAATTCTTTGCGTTACTTATTATAAAAATCAGCAGACAGTAAAGTTCCCATAGCCTAAGACCTCACCATCCAGGAAACCAGTCAGTCCAGAATTCTTAAAAAAATAGTTTCAAATCCCTGCCTATGAGATATCACATACTACTCTGGGACAAATAAGTAGAGACTGGTGGCAAATTTAATCAAAAAACAAGTCCCTATGGAGTCACTGGCTTCAAAGACTAAAATAACATAATGAACACCATCATGTAAAATAAACTCATATGACTTCCTAACAAGCAAATGGTGCCATACCACGACACCTACATGGAATTTTGAAAAAAAAATATGTATCTATTCCCAATACCTTCCTATGGGAAACTTACTAGATAAGACTTTTGAACATAACAACACAAGAATTGTTATGTTCAAATAAAGGCCTCCTCCTCCCCTTCAGCCTTGCCTCTCCATCTCCAAAATTTGTGTCTTTACCAATCTTTTGTGTCACTTATTGTAAATAGCAGCAAATACTAAAGTTCCTATAGCCTAGGACCTCATAATCCGGAAATCCAGTCAGTACAGAATTCTTAAAAAAATAGTTTCAAACCCCTGGTTATCAGATATCACATACTACTCTGGTACACAGAAGTAGAGACTGGTGACAAATTTACCAAAACCAAGACCCTGTGGAGTCACTGGTTTCAAAGACTAAAAAAACACAGTGAACACCATCACTAAAATCAAATCAGATGACTTCCTAACCAGCAAATGGCGCCATACTATGACACCTACACAGAATTTTGAAAAAAGCAGACCTCTTTATTCCCAATACCTTTCAAGGTTATTGGTCTGTGGTATTTCTCCAAAACAAACCTGATACCATCTCAGACCACACAATTTTACCTTGAGAGAGAGGAGCAATAACATAAGCATTACATCTCTCTTTATTGCCCTTACCAAATCCAGCTAAAGGGACCTACCCTAAGTTATTCCACTTCACATGAAGCACCAATATCCAAGGAGGGCCCAGCAACTGAACCAAACAAACCACTTCTGACCAGACATCTCCATTGGAAATTAGATGAACATAATGGAAATGACACAGTGATATGATAGCAATCTCACCATATTACCAATGTAACTATAATGATTTGAGGTACATCTAACTTCAATGTAACAGAATAACATATAAAATATAGTAAAAGAATATAGATAAAATCTCCATGATTATACACAGCCAATCAAAATCAAATGAGAGTACAACATTAACATGAAATGTGTGCAAGTATAAAACAAAATTGAAAACTATACCAAAAAATGTCCAACTTTTTTACAATAAACAGGAAAACACAGAATTAATTCACGCAGAAGTGTATACCCCTTTACAAGCACTTTTTTTTTACAAAATGTATTGATTCTATAGTACAACACATGATAGCTACGCATTGGAAAACGTACAAGGTCTGGATATCCTAAGTCTACACAATTTATCATCACACAAAAGCTCTCAAAATCTGCTTCAGTCCTGGTTCTTTATCTAAACCTATGGCACCACTACAGGCATTGGCTTTAAGCCCAATATACATATGAGTCTCCAACCATTTGTAAAACAGCTCTTGGTATATTAGGTGAGTAAATAATGCTACTTCTATTATATTTGTCAGATAGTGGGTACATGAAGAATTTGGAAAAAAAGATAGCGAGCTATGGGAAACTTACTAGATAAGACTTTTGAACATAACAACACAAGAATTGTTATCTTCAAATAAAGGCCTCCTCCTCCCCTTCAGCCTTTCCTCTCCAACTCCAAAATTGGTGTCTTTACCAATTCTTTGCGTTACTTATTATAAAAATCAGCAGACAGTAAAGTTCCCATAGCCTAAGACCTCACCATCCAGGAAACCAGTCAGTCCAGAATTCTTAAAAAAATAGTTTCAAATCCCTGCCTATGAGATATCACATACTACTCTGGGACAAATAAGTAGAGACTGGTGGCAAATTTAATCAAAAAACAAGTCCCTATGGAGTCACTGGCTTCAAAGACTAAAATAACATAATGAACACCATCATGTAAAATAAACTCATATGACTTCCTAACAAGCAAATGGTGCCATACCACGACACCTACATGGAATTTTGAAAAAAAAATATGTATCTATTCCCAATACCTTCCTATGGGAAACTTACTAGATAAGACTTTTGAACATAACAACACAAGAATTGTTATGTTCAAATAAAGGCCTCCTCCTCCCCTTCAGCCTTGCCTCTCCATCTCCAAAATTTGTGTCTTTACCAATCTTTTGTGTCACTTATTGTAAATAGCAGCAAATACTAAAGTTCCTATAGCCTAGGACCTCATAATCCGGAAATCCAGTCAGTACAGAATTCTTAAAAAAATAGTTTCAAACCCCTGGTTATCAGATATCACATACTACTCTGGTACACAGAAGTAGAGACTGGTGACAAATTTACCAAAACCAAGACCCTGTGGAGTCACTGGTTTCAAAGACTAAAAAAACACAGTGAACACCATCACTAAAATCAAATCAGATGACTTCCTAACCAGCAAATGGCGCCATACTATGACACCTACACAGAATTTTGAAAAAAGCAGACCTCTTTATTCCCAATACCTTTCAAGGTTATTGGTCTGTGGTATTTCTCCAAAACAAACCTGATACCATCTCAGACCACACAATTTTACCTTGAGAGAGAGGAGCAATAACATAAGCATTACATCTCTCTTTATTGCCCTGACCAAATCCAGCTAAAGGGACCTACCCTAAGTTATTCCACTTCACATGAAGCACCAATATCCAAGGAGGGCCCAGCAACTGAACCAAACAAACCACTTCTGACCAGACATCTCCATTGGAAAAAAGATGAACATAATGGAAATGACACAGTGATATGATAGCAATCTCACCATATTACCAATGTAACTATAATGATTTGAGGTACATCTAACTTCAATGTAACAGAATAACATATAAAATATAGTAAAAGAATCTAGATAAAATCTCCATGATTATACACAGCCAATCAAAATCAAATAAGAGTACAACATTAACATGAAATGTGTGTAAGCATAAAACAAAATTGAAAACTATACCAAAAAATCCCAACTTTTTTACAGTAAACAGGAAAACACAGAATTAATTCACCCAGAAGTGTATACCCCTTTACAAGCACTTTTTTTTAGAAAATGTATTGATTCTATAGTACAACACATGATAGCTACGCATTGGAAAACGTACAAGGTCTGGATATTCTAAGTCTACACAATTTATCATCACACAAAAGCTCTCAAAATCTGCTTCAGTCCTGGTTCTTTATCTAAACCTATGGCACCACTACAGGCATTGGCTTTAAGCTCAATATACATATGAGTCTCCAACCATTTGTAAAACAGCTCTTGGAATATTAGGTGAGTAAATAATGCTACTTCTATTATATTTGTCAGATAGTGGGTACATGAAGAATTTGGAAAAAAAGATAGCGAGCTATGGGAAACTTACTAGATAAGACTTTTAAACATAACAACACAAAAATTGTTATCTTCAAATAAAGGCCTCCTCCTCCCCTTCAGCCTTTCCTCTCCATCTCCAAAATTGGTGTGTTTACCAATTCTTTGCGTTACTTATTATAAAAATCAGCAGACAGTAAAGTTCCCATAGCCTAAGACCTCATCATCCAGGAAACCAGTCAGTTCAGAATTCTTAAAAAAATAGTTTCAAATCCCTGCCTATTAGATATCACATACTACTCTGGGACAAATAAGTAGAGACTGGTGGCAAATTTAATCAAAAAACAAGCCCCTATGGAGTCACTGGCTTCAAAGACTAAAATAACATAATGAACACCATCATGTAAAATAAACTCATATGACTTCCTAACAAGCAAATGGTGCCATACCACGACACCTACATGGGATTTTGAAAAAAAAATATGTCTCTATTCCCAATACCTTCCTATGGGAAACTTACTAGATAAGACTTTTGAACATAACAACACAAGAATTGTTATCTTCAAATAAAGGCCTCCTCCTCCCCTTCAGTCTTGCCTCTCCGTCTCCAAAATTGGTGTCTTTACCAATCTTATGTGTCACTTATTGTAAATAGCAGCAAATACTAAAGTTCCTATAGCCTAGGACCTCATAATCCGGAAATCCAGTCAGTACAGAATTCTTAAATAAATAGTTTCAAACCCCTGGCTATCAGATATCACATACTACTCTGGTACACAGAAGTAGAGACTGGTGACAAATTTACCAAAACCAAGTCCCTGTGGAGTCACTGGTTTCAAAGACTAAAAAAACACAGTGAACATCATCACTAAAATCAAATCAGATGACTTCCTAACCAGCAAATGGCGCCATACTATGACACCTACACAGAATTTTGAAAAAAGCAGACCTCTTTATTCCCAATACATTTCAAGGTTATTGGTCTGTGGTATTTCTCCAAAACAAACATGATACCATCTCAGATCACACAATTTTACCTTGAGAGAGAGGAGCAATAACATAAGCATTACATCTCTCTTTATTGCCCTGACCAAATCCAGCTAAAGGGACCTACCCTAAGTTATTCCACTTCACATGAAGCACCAATATCCAAGGAGGGCCCAGCAACTGAACCAAACAAACCACTTCTGACCAGACATCTCCATTGGAAATTAGATGAACATAATGGAAATGACACAGTGATATGATAGCAATCTCACCATATTACCAATGTAACTATAATGATTTGAGGTACATCTAACTTCAATGTAACAGAATAACATATAAAATATAGTAAAAGAATCTAGATAAAATCTCCATTATTATACACAGCCAATCAAAATCAAATGAGAGTACAACATTAACATGAAATGTGTGCAAGTATAAAACAAAATTGAAAACTATACCAAAAAATGTCCAACTTTTTTACAATAAACAGGAAAACACAGAATTAATTCACCCAGAAGTGTATACCCCTTTACAAGCACTTTTTTTTTACAAAATGTATTGATTCTATAGTACAACACATGATGGCTACGCATTGGAAAACGTACAAGGTCTGGATATCCTAAGTCTACACAATTTATCATCACACAAAAGCTCTCAAAATCTGCTTCAGTCCTGGTTCTTTATCTAAACATATGGCACCACTACAGACATTGGCTTTAAGCACAATATACATATGAGTCTCCAACCATTTGTAAAACAGCTCTTGGTATATTAGGTGAGTAAATAATGCTACTTCTTTTATATTTGTCAGATAGTGGGTACATGAAGAATTTGGAAAAAAAGATAGCGAGCTCTGGGAAACTTACTAGATAAGACTTTTGAACATAACAACACTAGAATTGTTATCTTCAAATAAAGGCCTCCTCCTCCCCTTCAGCCTTTCCTCTCCATCTCCAAAATTGGTGTCTTTACAAATTCTTTGCGTTACTTATTATAGGAAGAAAAAACAGAACCAAGATCCAGCGCTGGGTGTGCGTTAAAAAGGAACTCCTGTTCCAATTTTATTGGTATAACAAAGATAAAAATGATAGAACTATATGGAGTAGTTCTGTGGCAGAGTACAGGAATGAATGTTTAGGTGAAGGATAGCAGTAAGCCCTGTTCAAATGTGCCTACGCGTTTCTGACACGTCTGTGTCCTTATTCATGGCATGCATAGGTACTCTGAGTTCACTCCTGGCTTTTATTTCCGGTTTTAATGTCATTTGGAGGGAAATTAAAGAACAGCTGTGTCCATGGGGATTGAGGAATCAAAAAAGCCGGTAAATGTATTAGCGGTTCTTATTGATTTATTGAGAGTAGCTAAAGAAATTGGAATATATCCTGTGTTTTAACAATGGACAATGTTAAAGAAGTATTTGTGTAAACGAAATTCGTAAGGAATAAGTAATTGATACTAAACTTAAAATTATCTCATAGAAAAAGACATGAACAATAATGAAAGTGAACCCAAAAAGATGGTAAAGATTTTAGTAGAAAAAATAGTGAGAAGAGATGATTGCACTTTTTATTTGATTATGATTGATAATATTTATCCAATATTATACTTTATTGCTAATTTAGTATCATTTGGAAGGAAATTCACGATCAGCTGTGTCCATCGGGATTAGTAAACCACAAAGCCGGTAAATGTATTAGCGGTTCTTATTGATTTATGGGGAATAACTCAAGAAATTAGATAATATCCTGTATTTTAATGAAAGACACTGTTAGAGGAGTATTTATGTAAAATAAATTCGTAAGGAATAAATGATTGATACTGAGATTAAAATTATTTCGTACAAAAAGACATGAGAAATATTTAAAGTGAACCCAGAAATAAGGTAATAAATCTAGTAGAAAAATAATGGGAAAAAATGATTGTCCTTTTTGGTTGATTGTGGTTAATGATATTTATCAATGAGAAAATTGTATATTAATAGACAGTATATCATGGAAAAGACTCAGGATGTGAGGTCAGAGTACATGCAAAAAGATCGGCTAGAGAGAGAAATGAAGTGTGAAAAAGAAACAGAAGATTAAAATAGAATTAAAAACATGAATGAATGTTACAGAGAACATTAAATTGTTAGACATTTAAAACAAACAGGGGATATAGATTTTCATGAACAAATTTTGTCTCAAATAGTGAAAAAGAAGTACAATGAATGGTATTACATTTGTAGGAAAAAACGGGATGACCTATATTGTTGTGTATAATGTACAGCAGTGTAGACCTGAATATGTGATGTAAAATATACAAATGAGAATGTAATATGTGTCAGTAAACCTGTATTAATGTGTGATGAAATCATATGTGTGTATGATTCTAATTATTATACAAATGATATTAGGTAGTGTAAAAGTGGCTGACTAGACGTGTGTCGGCACCTGTAGATTTTTCAAGTTGGTTAATGACAGATATTAATTATGGATATATATTTTCTTCCAGATCTGATATGAAAATTAGAGAAAGTAAGAGGGTATGAATTTTATGGACTTAATTTAATAATGAAACATTAGTTCTCGTCTTAGATTAAGACCGTTGGGAAATCTGGTTTTCAAACTGAAAATCCAAAATGCTTCTCTGTCCAATAATAGTTGTTTTTTGTTTCCACCTCTTATGGAACAAATTGCTTTTTCAATGGCATATACCCTGAAGGTTTTAGTGGACCTGTCATGACTAGTGATAAAATGCCTAGCCGCATTCGAGATACTGATGATGTTAGGGTTCCTAATATATCCTAGGTGCTCTAGAACTCTGGTTTTTAATTTCCTGGTTGTGCAACCCACATATTTGAGGTTGCAGTCTGTACATTCGATAATGTATGTAACGTGGTCACTGTTACAATTAATGTAAGATTTGATAGGGAAACTGTTGGTCCCATGGGAATCTTTAAAGATTTTGGTGGCTTGGGCAAAGTAGCATGTTTTGCAGGGATGTGAACCACACTTGAAAAAACCTTTGTGGTGTAACCAGGTAGGTTTTGTGTTTTTCGATGAGAATAAAGAAGGGGATAATGTATTCCCTAGTGTGGGTGCCCTCCTCGAAACTATGCGATACCCATCCTTGAGGATTTTGTTTAATTTGTCATCCTCATAAAGGATGGGAAGGTATCTCTGTATAATATTTTTAATTTCTGTGAATTGATTGCTGTATTCTAATATTAGAGTTGGTTTTGCAGGGTTGTCTCCTCCTTGTGCTTCATTGGTGATGTTGAAGTTTATGTTTGTGTGGTTATTTTTGTTTTTATTTTTGTGGAGTAAAAGTTCCCTTGGTTTCATGTCTACTATTGCCTTTGCTCTGTTTAGTGTCCACTGTTGGTATCCCCTGCTGCGCAATCTTTGGCATATCTGTGATTGTTCTTTTTGGAAGTTTAGTCTGTGGCTACAATTTCTCTTTGCCCTAACCATTTCACCTACTGGTATGGAAATGATGGTATGTTTCGGATGGCTGCTATGAGCATGTAAAATCGTGTTTCCTGAAGTGGGTTTACGATATGTTTCAGTTTCAATTATATTGCCTGGTGTGGCCGATAATTTGAGATCCAAGAAACTGATGTTACAATTTTCAGATTGATGTTACTTATTATAAAAATCAGCAGACAGTAAAGTTCCCATAGCCTAAGACCTCATCATCCAGGAAACCAGTCAGTCCAGAATTCTTAAAAAAATAGTTTCAAAACCCTGCCTATGAGATATCACATACTACTCTGGGACAAATAAGTAGAGACTGGTGGCAAATTTAATCAAAAAACAAGTCCCTATGGAGTCACTGGCTTCAAAGACTAAAATAACATAATGAACACCATCATGTAAAATAAACTCATATGACTTCCTAACAAGCAAATGGTGCCATACCACGACACCTACATGGAATTTTGAAAAAAAAATATGTCTCTATTCCCAATACCTTCCTATGGGAAACTTACTAGATAAGACTTTTGAACATAACAACACAAGAATTGTTATCTTCAAATAAAGGCCTCCTCCTCCCCTTCAGCCTTGCCTCTCCATCTCCAAAATTGGTGTCTTTACCAATCTTATGTGTCACTTATTGTAAATAGCAGCAAATACTAAAGTTCCTATAGCCTAGGACCTCATAATCCGGAAATCCAGTCAGTACAGAATTCTTAAAAAAATAGTTTCAAACCCATGGCTATCAGATATCACATACTACTCTGGTACACAGAAGTAGAGACTGGTGACAAATTTACCAAAACCAAGTCCCTGTGGAGTCACTGGTTTCAAAGACTAAAAAAAAACAGTGAACACCATCACTAAAATCAAATCAGATGACTTCCTAACCAGCAAATGGCGCCATACTATGACACCTACACAGAATTTTGAAAAAAGCAGACCTCTTTATTCCCAATATCTTTCAAGGTTATTGGTCTGTGGTATTTCTCAAAAACAAACATGATACCATCTCAGACCACACAATTTTACCTTGAGAGAGAGGAGCAATAACATAAGCATTACATCTCTCTTTATTGCCCTGACCAAATGCAGCTAAAGGGACCTACCCTAAGTTATTCCACTTCACATGAAGCACCAATATCCAAGGAGGTCCCAGCAACTGAACCAAACAAACCACTTCTGACCAGACATCTCCATTGGAAATTAGATGAACATAATGGAAATGACACAGTGATATGATAGCAATCTCACCATATTGCCAATGTAACTATAATGATTTGAGGTACATCTAACTTCAATGTAACAGAATAACATATAAAATATAGTAAAAGAATCTAGATAAAATCTCCATGATTATACACAGCCAATCAAAATCAAATAAGAGTACAACATTAACATGAAATGTGTGTAAGCATAAAACAAAATTGAAAACTATACCAAAAAATCCCAACTTTTTTACAGTAAACAGGAAAACACAGAATTAATTCACCCAGAAGTGTATACCCCTTTACAAGCACTTTTTTTTACAAAATGTATTGATTCTATAGTACAACACATGATAGCTATGCATTGGAAAACGTACAAGGTCTGGATATCCTAAGTCTACACAATTTATAATCACACAAAAGCTCTCAAAATCTGCTTCAGTCCTGGTTCTTTATCTAAACCTATGGCCCCACTACAGGCATTGGCTTTAAGCCCAATATACATATGACTCTCCAACCATTTGTAAAACAGCTCTTGGTATATTAGGTGAGTAAATAATGCTACTTCTATTATATTTGTCAGATAGTGGGTACATGAAGAATTTGGAAAAAAAGATAGCGAGCTATGGGAAACTTACTAGATAAGACTTTTGAACATAACAACACAAGAATTGTTATCTTCAAATAAAGGCCTCCTCCTCCCCTTCAGCCTTTCCTCTCCATCTCCAAAATTGGTGTCTTTACCAATTCTTTGCGTTACTTATTATAAAAATCAGCAGACAGTAAAGTTCCCATAGCCTAAGACCTCATCATCCAGGAAACCAGTCAGTCCAGAATTCATAAAAAAATAGTTTCAAATCCCTGCCTATGAGATATCACATACTACTCTGGGACAAATAAGTAGAGACTGGTGGCAAATTTAATAAAAAAACAAGTCCCTATGGAGTCACTGGCTTTAAAGACTAAAATAACATAATGAACACCATCATGTAAAATAAACTCATATGACTTCCTAACAAGCAAATGGTGCCATACCACGACACCTACATGGAATTTTGAAAAAAAAATATGTCTCTATTCCCAATACCTTCCTATGGGAAACTTACTAGATAAGACTTTTGAACATAACAACAAAGGATTTGTTATCTTCAAATAAAAGCCTCCTCTTCCTCTTCAGCCTTGCCTCTCCATCTCCAATATTGGTGTCTTTACCAATCTTATGTGTCACTTATTGTAAATAGCAGCAAATACTAAAGTTCCTATAGCCTAGGACCTCATAATCCGGAAATCCAGTCAGTACAGAATTCTTAAAAAAATAGTTTCAAACCCCTGGCTATCAGATATCACATACTACTCTGGTACACAGAAGTAGAGACTGGTGACAAATTTACCAAAACCAAGTCCCTGTGGAGTCACTGGTTTCAAAGACTAAAAAAACACAGTGAACACCATCACTAAAATCAAATCAGATGACTTCCTAACCAGCAAATGGCGCCATACTATGACACCTACACAGAATTTTGAAAAAAGCAGACCTCTTTATTCCCAATACCTTTCAAGGTTATTGGTCTGTGGTATTTCTCCAAAACAAACATGATACCATCTCAGACCACACAATTTTACTTTGAGAGAGAGGAGCAATAACATAAGCATTACATCTCTCTTTATTGCCCTGACCAAATCCAGCTAAAGGGACCTACCCTAAGTTATTCCACTTCACATGAAGCACCAATATCCAAGGAGGGCCCAGCAACTGAACCAAACAAACCACTTCTGACCAGACATCTCCATTGGAAATTAGATGAACATAATGGAAATGACACAGTGATATGATAGCAATCTCACCATATTACCAATGTAACTATAATGATTTGAGGTACATCTAACTTCAATGTAACAGAATAACATATAAAATATAGTAAAAGAATCTAGATAAAATCTCCATGATTATACACAGCCAATCAAAATCAAATGAGAGTACAACATTAACATGAAATGTGTGCAAGTATAAAACAAAATTGAAAACTATACCAAAAAATCCCAACTTTTTTACAGTAAACAGGAAAACACAGAATTAATTCACCCAGAAGTGTATATACCCCTTTACAAGCACTTTTTTTTACAAAATGTATTGATTTTATAGTACAACACATGATAGCTACGCATTGGAAAACGTACAAGGTCTGGATATCCTAAGTCTACACAATTTATCATCACACAAAAGCTCTCAAAATCTGCTTCAGTCCTGGTTCTTTATCTAAACCTATGGCACCACTACAGGCATTGGCTTTAAGCCCAATATACATATGAGTCTCCAACCATTTGTAAAACAGCTCTTGGAATATTAGGTGAGTAAATAATGCTACTTCTATTATATTTGTCAGATAGTGGGTACATGAAGAATTTGGAAAAAAAGATAGCGAGCTATGGGAAACTTACTAGATAAGACTTTTGAACATAACAACACAAGAATTGTTATCTTCAAATAAAGGCCTCCTCCTCCCCTTCAGCCTTTCCTCTCCATCTCCAAAATTGGTGTCTTTACCAATTCTTTGCGTTACTTATTATAAAAATAAGCAGACAGTAAAGTTCCCATAGCCTAAGACCTCATCATCCAGGAAACCAGTCAGTCCAGAATTCTTAAAAAAATAGTTTCAAATCCCTGCCTATGAGATATCACATACTACTCTGGGACAAATAAGTAGAGACTGGTGGCAAATTTAATAAAAAAACAAGTCCCTATGGAGTCACTGGCTTCAAAGACTAAAATAACATAATGAACACCATCATGTAAAATAAACTCATATGACTTCCTAACAAGCAAATGGTGCCATACCACGACACCTACATGGAATTTTGAAAAAAAAATATGTCTCTATTCCCAATACCTTCCTATGGGAAACTTACTAGATAAGACTTTTGAACATAACAACAAAGGATTTGCTATCTTCAAATAAAAGCCTCCTCTTCCTCTTCAGCCTTGCCTCTCCATCTCCAATATTGGTGTCTTTACCAATCTTATGTGTCACTTATTGTAAATAGCAGCAAATACTAAAGTTCCTATAGCCTAGGACCTCATAATCCGGAAATCCAGTCAGTACAGAATTCTTAAAAAAATAGTTTCAAACCCCTGGCTATCAGATATCACATACTACTCTGGTACACAGAAGTAGAGACTGGTGACAAATTTACCAAAACCAAGTCCCTGTGGAGTCACTGGTTTCAAAGACTAAAAAAACACAGTGAACACCATCACTAAAATCAAATCAGATGACTTCCTAACCAGCAAATGGCGCCATACTATGACACCTACACAGAATTTTGAAAAAAGCAGACCTCTTTATTCCCAATACCTTTCAAGGTTATTGGTCTGTGGTATTTCTCCAAAACAAACATGATACCATCTCAGACCACACAATTTTACCTTGAGAGAGAGGAGCAATAACACAAGCATTACATCTCTCTTTATTGCCCTGATCAAATCCAGCTAAAGGGACCTACCCTAAGTTATTCCACTTCACATGAAGCACCAATATCCAAGGAGGGCCCAGCAACTGAACCAAACAAACCACTTCTGACCAGACATCTCCATTGGAAATTAGATGAACATAATGGAAATGACACAGTGATATGATAGCAATCTCACCATATTACCAATGTAACTATAATGATTTGAGGTACATCTAACTTCAATGTAACAGAATAACATATAAAATATAGTAAAATAATCTAGATAAAATCTCCATGATTATACACAGCCAATCAAAATCAAATGAGAGTACAACATTAACATGAAATGTGTGCAAGTATAAAACAAAATTGAAAACTATACCAAAAAATCCCAACTTTTTTACAATAAACAGGAAAACACAGAATTAATTCACCCAGAAGTGTATACCCCTTTACAAGCACTTTTTTTTCCAAAATTTATTGATTCTATAGTACAACACATGATAGCTACGCATTGGAAAACGTACAAGGTCTGGATATCCTAAGTCTACACAATTTATCATCACACAAAAGCTCTCAAAATCTGCTTCAGTCCTGGTTCTTTACCTAAACCTATGGCACCACTACAGGCATTGGCTTTAAGCCCAATATACATATGAGTCTCCAACCATTTGTAAAACAGCTCTTGGAATATTAGGTGAGTAAATAATGCTACTTCTATTATATTTGTCAGATAGTGGGTACATGAAGAATTTGGAAAAAAAGATAGCGAGCTATGTGAAACTTACTAGATAAGACTTTTGAACATAACAACACAAGAATTGTTATCTTCAAATAAAGGCCTCCTCCTCCCCTTCAGCCTTTCCTCTCCATCTCCAAAATTGGTGTCTTTACCAATTCTTTGCGTTACTTATTATAAAAATCAGCAGACAGCAAAGTTCCCATAGCCTAAGACCTCATCATCCAGGAAACCAGTCAGTCCAGAATTCTTAAAAAAATAGTTTCAAATCCCTGCCTATGAGATATCACATACTACTCTGGGACAAATAAGTAGAGACTGGTGGCAAATGTAATCAAAAAACAAGTCCCTATGGAGTCACTGGCTTCAGAGACTAAAATAACATAATGAACACCATCATGTAAAATAAACTTATATGACTTCCTAACAAGCAAATGGTGCCATACCACGACACCTACATGGAATTTTGAAAAAAAAATATGTCTCTATTCCCAATACCTTTCTATGGGATACTTACTAGATAAGACTTTTGAACATAACAACAAAGGAATTGTTATCTTCAAATAAAGGCCTCCTCCTCCCCTTCAGCCTTGCCTCTCCACCTCCAATATTGGTGTCTTTACCAATCTTATGTGTCACTTATTGTAAATAGCAGCAAATACTAAAGTTCCTATAGCCTAGGACCTCATAATCCGGAAATCCAGTCAGTACAGAATTCTTAAAAAAATAGTTTCAAACCCCTGGCTAACAGATATCACATACTACTCTGGTACACAGAAGTAGAGACTGGTGACAAATTTACCAAAACCAAGTCCCTGTGGAGTCACTGGTTTCAAAGACTAAAAAAAACACAGTGAACACCATCACTTAAATCAAATCAGATGACTTCCTAACCAGCAAATGGCGCCATACTATGACACCTACACAGAATTTTGAAAAAAGCAGACCTCTTTATTCCCAATACCTTTCAAGGTTATTGGTCTGTGGTATTTCTCCAAAACAAACATGATACCATCTCAGACCACACAATTTTACCTTGAGAGAGAGGAGCAATAACATAAGCATTACATCTCTCTTTATTGCCCTGACCAAATCCAGCTAAAGGGACCTACCCATAGTTATTCCACTTCACATGAAGCACCAATATCCAAGGAGGGCCCAGCAACTGAACCAAACAAACCACTTCTGACCAGACATCTCCATTGGAAATTAGATGAACATAATGGAAATGACACAGTGATATGATAGCAATCTCACCATATTACCAATGTAACTATAATGATTTGAGGTACATCTAACTTCAATGTAACAGAATAACATATAAAATATAGTAAAAGAATCTAGATAAAATCTCCATGATTATACACAGCCAATCAAAATCAAATAAGAGTACAACATTAAAATGAAATGTGTGTAAGCATAAAACAAAATTGAAAACTATACCAAAAAATCCCAACTTTTTTACAGTAAACAGGAAAACATAGAATTAATTCACCCAGAAGTGTATACCCCTTTACAAGCACTTTTTTTTTTACAAAATGTATTGATTCTATAGTACAACACATGATAGCTACGCATTGGAAAACGTACAAGGTCTGGATATCCTAAGTCTACACAATTTATGATCACACAAAAGCTCTCAAAATCTGCTTCAGTCCTGGTTCTTTATCTAAACCTATGGCACCACTACAGGCATTGGCTTTAAGCCCAATATACATATGAGTCTCCAACCATTTGTAAAACAGCTCTTGGTATATTAGGTGAGTAAATAATGCTACTTCAATTATATTTGTCAGATAGTGGGTACATGAAGAATTTGGAAAAAATGATAGCGAGCTATGGGAAACTTACTAGATAAGACTTTTGAACATAACAACACAAGAATTGTTATCTTCAAATAAAGGCCTCCTCCTCCCCTTCAGCCTTTCCTCTCCATCTCCAAAATTGGTGTCTTTACCAATTCTTTGCGTTACTTATTATAAAAATCAGCAGACAGTAAAGTTCCCATAGCCTAAGACCTCATCATCCAGGAATCCAGTCAGTCCAGAATTCTTAAAAAAATAGTTTTAAATCCCTGCCTATGAGATATCACATACTACTCTGGGACAAATAAGTAGAGACTGGTGGCAAATATAATCAAAAAACAAGTCCCTATGGAGTCACTGGCTTCAAAGACTAAAATAACATAATGAACACCATCATGTAAAATAAACTCATATGACTTCCTAACAAGCAAATGGTGCCATACCACGACACCTACATGGAATTTTGAAAAAAAAATATGTCTCTATTCCCAATACTTTCCTATGGGAAACTTACTAGATAAGACTTTTGAACATAACAACACAAGAATTGTTATCTTCAAATAAAGGCCTCCTCCTCCCCTTCAGCCTTGCCTCTCCATCTCCAAAATTGGTGTCTTTACCAATCTTATGTGTCACTTATTGTAAATAGCAGCACATACTAAAGTTCCTATAGCCTAGGACCTCATAATCCGGAAATCCAGTCAGTACAGAATTCTTAAAAAAATAGTTTCAAAGCCCTGGCTATCAGATATCACATACTACTCTGGTACACAGAAGTAGAGACTGGTGACAAATTTACCAAAACCAAGTCCCTGTGGAGTCACTGGTTTCAAAGACTAAAAAAACACAGTGAACATCATCACTAAAATCAAATCAGATGACTTCCTAACCAGCAAATGGCGCCATACTATGACACCTACACAGAATTTTGAAAAAAGCAGACCTCTTTATTCCCAATACCTTTCAAGGTTATTGGTCTGTGGTATTTCTCCAAAACAAACATGATACCATCTCAGACCACACAATTTTACCTTGAGAGAGAGGAGCAATAACATAAGCATTACATCTCTCTTTATTGCCCTGACCAAATCCAGCTAAAGGGACCTACCCTAAATTATTCCACTTCACATGAAGTACCAATATCCAAGGAGGGCCCAGCAACTGAACCAAACAAACCACTTCTGACCAGACATCTCCATTGGAAATTAGATGAACATAATGGAAATGACACAGTGATATGATAGCAATCTCACCATATTACCAATGTAACTATAATGATTTGAGGTACATCTAACTTCAATGTAACAGAATAACATATAAAATATAGTAAAAGAATCTAGATAAAATCTCCATGATTATACACAGCCAATCAAAATCAAATAAGAGTACAACATTAAAATGAAATGTGTGTAAGCATAAAACAAAATTGAAAACTATACCAAAAAATCCCAACTTTTTTACAGTAAACAGGAAAACACAGAATTAATTCACCCAGAAGTGTATACCCCTTTACAAGCACTTTTTTTTACAAAATGTATTGATTCTATAGTACAACACATGATAGCTACGCATTGGAAAACGTACAAGGTCTGGATATCCTAAGTCTACACAATTTATCATCACACAAAAGCTCTCAAAATCTGCTTCAGTCCTGGTTCTTTATCTAAACCTATGGCACCACTACAGGCATTGGCTTTAAGCCCAATATACATATGAGTCTCCAACCATTTGTAAAACAGCTCTTGGTATATTAGGTGAGTAAATAATGCTACTTCAATTATATTTGTCAGATAGTGGGTACATGAAGAATTTGGAAAAAAAGATAGCGAGCTATGGGAAAATTACTAGATAAGACTTTTGAACATAACAACACAAGAATTGTTATCTTCAAATAAAGGCCTCCTCCTCCCCTTCAGCCTTTCCTCTCCATCTCCAAAATTGGTGTCTTTACCAATTCTTTACGTTACTTATTATAAAAATCAGCAGACAGTAAAGTTCCCATAGCCTAAGACCTCATCATCCAGGAAACCAGTCAGTCCAGAATTCTTAAAAAAATAGTTTCAAATCCCTGCCTATGAGATATCACATACTACTCTGGGACAAATAAGTAGAGACTGGTGGCAAATTTAATCAAAAAACAAGCCCCTATGGAGTCACTGGCTTCAAAGACTAAAATAACATAATGAACACCATCATATAAAATAAACTCATATGACTTCCTAACAAGCAAATGGTGCCATACCACGACACCTACATGGAATTTTGAAAAAAAAAATATGTCTCTATTCCCAATACCTTCCTATGGGAAACTTACTAGATAAGACTTTTGAACATAACAACACAAGAATTGTTATCTTCAAATAAAGGCCCCCTCCTCCCCTTCAGCCTTGCCTCTCCATCTCCAAAATTGGTGTCTTTACCAATCTTATGTGTCACTTATTGTAAATAGCAGCAAATACTAAAGTTCCTATAGCCTAGGACCTCATAATCCGGAAATCCAGTCAGTACAGAATTCTTAAATTAATAGTTTCAAACCCCTGGCTATCAGATATCACATACTACTCTGGTACACAGAAGTAGAGACTGGTGACAAATTTACCAAAACCAATTCCCTGTGGAGTCACTGGTTTCAAAGACTAAAAAAAAAACAGTTAACACCATCACTAAAATAAAATCAGATGACTTCCTAACCAGCAAATGGTGCCATACTATGACACCTACACAGAATTTTGAAAAAAGCAGACCACTTTATTCCCAATACCTTTTAAGGTTATTGGTCTGTGGTATTTCTCCAAAACAAACATGATACCATCTCAGACCACACAATTTTACCTTGAGAGAGAGGAGCAATAACATAAGCATTACATCTCTCTTTATTGCCCTGACCAAATCCAGCAAAAGGGACCTACCCTAAGTAATTCCACATCACATGAAGCACCAATATCCAAGGAGGGCCCAGCAACTGAACCAAACAAACCACTTCTGACCAGACATCTCCATTGGAAATTAGATGAACATAATGGAAATGACACAGTGATATGATAGCAATCTCACCATATTACCAATGTAACTATAATGATTTGAGGTACATCTAACTTCAATGTAACAGAATAACATATAAAATATAGTAAAAGAATCTAGATAAAATCTCCATAATTATACACAGCCAATCAAAATCAAATGAGAGTACAACATTAACATGAAATGTGTGCAAGTATAAAACAAAATAGAAAACTATACCAAAAAATCCCAACTTTTTTACAGTAAACAGGAAAACACAGAATTAATTCACCCAGAAGTGTATACCCCTTTACAAGCACTTTTTTTTTTTACAAAATGTATCGATTCTATAGCACAACACATGATAGCTATGCATTGGAAAACGTACAAGGTCTGGATATCCTAATTCTACACAATTTATCATCACACAAAAGCTCTCAAAATCTGCTTCAGTCCTGGTTCTTTATCTAAACCTATGGCCCCACTACAGGCATTGGCTTTAAGCCCAATATACATATGAGTCTCCAACCATTTGTAAAACAGCTCTTGGTATATTAGGTGAGTAAATAATGCTACTTCTATTATATTTGTCAGATAGTGGGTACATGAAGAATTAGGAAAAAAAGATAGCGAGCTATTGGAAACTTACTAGATAAGACTTTTGAACATAACAACACAAGAATTGTTAGCTTCAAATAAAGGCCTCCTCCTCCCCTTCAGCCTTTCCTCTCCATCTCCAAAATTGGTGTCTTTACCAATTCTTTGCGTTACTTATTATAAAAATAAGCAGACAGTAAAGTTCCCATAGCCTAAGACCTCATCATCCAGGAAACCAGTCAGTCCAGAATTCTTAAAAAAATAGTTTCAAATCCCTGCCTATGAGATATCACATACTACTCTGGGACAAATAAGTAGAGACTGGTGGCAAATTTAATAAAAAAACAAGTCCCTATGGAGTTACTGGCTTTAAAGACTAAAATAACATAATGAACACCATCATGTAAAATAAATTCATATGACTTCCTAACAAGCAAATGGTGCCATACCACGACACCTACATGGAATTTTGAAAAAAAAAATGTCTCTATTCCCAATACCTTCCTATGGGAAACTTACTAGGTAAGACTTTTGAACATAACAACACAAGAATTGTTATGTTCAAATGAAGGCCTCCTCCTCCCCTTCAGCCTTGCCTTTCCATCTCCAAAATTGGTGTCTTTACCAATCTTTTGTGTCACTTATTGTAAATAGCAGCAAATACTAAAGTTCCTATAGCCTAGGACCTCATAATCCGGAAATCCAGTCAGTACAGAATTCTTAAAAAAATAGTTTCAAACCCCTGGCTATCAGATATCACATACTACTCTGGTACACAGAAGTAGAGACTGGTGACAAATTTACCAAAACCAAGTCCCTGTGGAGTCACTGGTTTCAAAGACTAAAAAAACACAGTGAACACCATCACTAAAATCAAATCAGATGACTTCCTAACCAGCAAATGGCGCCATACTATGACACCTACACAGAATTTTGAAAAAAGCAGACCTCTTTATTCCCAATACCTTTCAAGGTTATTGGTCTGTAGTATTTCTCCAAAACAAACATGATACCATCTCAGACCACACAATTTTACCTTGAGAGAGAGGAGCAATAACATAAGCATTACATCTCTCTTTATTGCCCTGACCAAATCTAGCTAAAGGGACCTACCCTAAGTTATTCCACTTCACATGAAGCACCAATATCCAAGGAGGGCCCAGCAACTGAACCAAACAAACCACTTCTGACCAGACATCTCCATTGGAAATTAGATGAACATAATGGAAATGACACAGTGATATGATAGCAATCTCACCATATTACCAATGTAACTATAATGATTTGAGGTACATCTAACTTCAATGTAACAGAATAACATATAAAATATAGTAAAATAATCTAGATAAAATCTCCATGATTATACACAGCCAATCAAAATCAAATGAGAGTACAACATTAACATGAAATGTGTGCAAGTATAAAACAAAATTGAAAACTATACCAACAAATCCCAACTTTTTTACAGTAAACAGGAAAACATTAATTCACCCAGAAGTGTATACCCCTTTACAAGCACTTTTTTTTTTACAAAATGTATTGATTCTATAGTACAACACATGATAGCTACGCATTGGAAAACGTACAAGGTCTGGATATCCTAAGTCTACACGATTTATCATCACACAAAAGCTCTCAAAATCTGCTTCAGTCCTGGTTCTTTATCTAAACCTATGGCACCACTACAGGCATTGGCTTTTAGCCCAATATACATATGAGTCTCCAACCATTTGTAAAAAGGCTCTTGGAATATTAGGTGAGTAAATAATGCTACTTCTATTATAATTGTCAGATAGTGGGTACATGAAGAATTTGGAAAAAAAGATAGCGAGCTATGGGAAACTTACTAGATAAGACTTTTGAACATAACAACACAAGAATTGTTATCTTCAAATAAAGGCCTCCTCCTCCCCTTCAGCCTTTCCTCTCCATCTCCAAAATTGGTGTCTTTACCAATTCTTTACGTTACTTATTATAAAAATCAGCAGACAGTAAAGTTCCCATAGCCTAAGACCTCATCATCCAGGAAACCAGTCAGTCCAGAATTCTTAAAAAAATAGTTTCAAATCCCTGCCTATGAGATATAACATACTACTCTGGGACAAATAAGTAGAGACTGGTGGCAAATTTAATCAAAAAACAAGTCCCTATGGAGTCACTGGCTTTAAAGACTAAAATAACATAATGAACACCATCATGTAAAATAAATTCATATGACTTCCTAACATGCAAATGGTGCCATACCACGACACCTACATGGAATTTTGAAAAAAAAATATATCTCTATTCCCAATACATTCCTATGGGAAACTTACTAGATAAGACTTTTGAACATAACAACACAAGAATTGTTATCTTCAAATGAAGGCCTCCTCCTCCCCTTCAGCCTTGCCTCTCCATCTCCAAAATTGGTGTCTTTACCAATCTTATGTGTCACTTATTGTAAATAGCAGCAAATACTAAAGTTCCTATAGCCTAGGACCTCATAATCCGGAAATGCAGTCAGTACAGAATTCTTAAAAAAAATAGTTTCAAACCCCTGGCTATCAGATATCACATACTACTCTGGTACACAGAAGTAGAGACTGGTGACAAATTTACCAAAACCAAGTCCCTGTGTAGTCACTGGTTTCAAAGACTAAAAAAACACAGTGAACACCATCACTAAAATCAAATCAGATGACTTCCTAACCAGCAAATGGCGCCATACTATGACACCTACACAGAATTTTGAAAAAAGCAGACCTCTTTATTCACAATACCTTTCAAGGTTATTGGTCTGTAGTATTTCTCCAAAACAAACATGATACCATCTCAGACCACACAATTTTACCTTGAGAAAGAGGAGCAATAACATAAGCATTACATCTCTCTTTATTGCCCTGACCAAATCCAGCTAAAGGGACCTACCCTAAGTTATTCCACTTCACATGAAGCACCAATATCCAAGGAGGGCCCAGCAACTGAACCAAACAAACCACTTCTGACCAGACATCTCCATTGGAAATTAGATGAACATAATGGAAATGACACAGTGATATGATAGCAATCTCACCATATTACCAATGTAACTATAATGATTTGAGGTACATCTAACTTCAATGTAACAGAATAACATATAAAATATAGTAAAAGAATCTAGATAAAATCTCCATGATTATACACAGCCAATCAAAATCAAATGAGAGTACAACATTAACATGAAATGTGTGCAAGTATAAAACAAAATTGAAAACTATACCAAAAAATCCCAACTTTTTTACAGTAAACAGGAAAACAGAATTAATTCACCCAGAAGTGTATACCCCTTTACAAGCACTTTTTTTTTTACAAAATGTATCGATTCTATAGTACAACACATGATAGCTATGCATTGGAAAACGTACAAGGTCTGGATATCCTAAGTCTACACAATTTATCATCACACAAAAGCTCTCAAAATCTGCTTCAGTCCTGGTTCTTTATCTAAACCTATGGCCCCACTACAGGCATTGGCTTTAAGCCCAATATACATATGAGTCTCCAACCATTTGTAAAACAGCTCTTGGAATATTAGGTGAGTAAATAATGCTACTTCAATTATATTTGTCAGATAGTGGGTACATGAAGAATTTGGAAAAAAAGATAGCGAGCTATGGGAAACTTACTAGATAAGACTTTTGAACATAACAACACAAGAATTGTTATCTTCAAATAAAGGCCTCCTCCTCCCCTTCAGCCTTTCCTCTCCATCTTCAAAATTGGTGTCTTTACCAATTCTTTGCGTTACTTATTATAAAAATCAGCAGACAGTAAATATCCCATAGCCTAAGACCTCATCATCCAGGAAACCAGTCAGTCCAGAATTCTTAAAAAAATAGTTTCAAATCCCTGCCTATGAGATATCACATACTACTCTGGGACAAATAAGTAGAGACTGGTGGCAAATTTAATCAAAAAACAAGTCCCTGTGGAGTCACTGGCTTCAAAGACTAAAATAACATAATGAACACAATCATGTAAAATAAACTCATATGACTTCCTAACAAGCAAATGGTGCCATACCACGACACCTACATGGAATTTTGAAAAAAAAATATGTCTCTATTCCCAATACCTTCCTATGGGAAACTTACTAGATAAGACTTTTGAACATAACAACACAAGAATTGTTATCTTCAAATAAAGGCCTCCTCCTCCCCTTCAGCCTTGCCTCTCCATTTCCAAAATTGGTGTCTTTACCAATCTTATGTGTCACTTATTGTAAATAGCAGCAAATACTAAAGTTCCTATAGCCTAGGACCTCATAATCCGGAAATCCAGTCAGTACAGAATTCTTAAATTAATAGTTTCAAACCCCTGGCTATCAGATATCACATACTACTCTGGTACACAGAAGTAGAGACTGGTGACAAATTTACCAAAACCAATTCCCTGTGGAGTCACTGGTTTCAAAGACTAAAAAAAAAACAGTTAACACCATCACTAAAATAAAATCAGATGACTTCCTAACCAGCAAATGGTGCCATACTATGACACCTACACAGAATTTTGAAAAAAGCAGACCACTTTATTCCCAATACCTTTTAAGGTTATTGGTCTGTGGTATTTCTCCAAAACAAACATGATACCATCTCAGACCACACAATTTTACCTTGAGAGAGAGGAGCAATAACATAAGCATTACATCTCTCTTTATTGCCCTGACCAAATCCAGCAAAAGGGACCTACCCTAAGTAATTCCACATCACATGAAGCACCAATATCCAAGGAGGGCCCAGCAACTGAACCAAACAAACCACTTCTGACCAGACATCTCCATTGGAAATTAGATGAACATAATGGAAATGACACAGTGATATGATAGCAATCTCACCATATTACCAATGTAACTATAATGATTTGAGGTACATCTAACTTCAATGTAACAGAATAACATATAAAATATAGTAAAAGAATCTAGATAAAATCTCCATAATTATACACAGCCAATCAAAATCAAATGAGAGTACAACATTAACATGAAATGTGTGCAAGTATAAAACAAAATAGAAAACTATACCAAAAAATCCCAACTTTTTTACAGTAAACAGGAAAACACAGAATTAATTCACCCAGAAGTGTATACCCCTTTACAAGCACTTTTTTTTTTTACAAAATGTATCGATTCTATAGTACAACACATGTTAGCTATGCATTGGAAAACGTACAAGGTCTGGATATCCTAATTCTACACAATTTATCATCACACAAAAGCTCTCAAAATCTGCTTCAGTCCTGGTTCTTTATCTAAACCTATGGCCCCACTACAGGCATTGGCTTTAAGCCCAATATACATATGAGTCTCCAACCATTTGTAAAACAGCTCTTGGTATATTAGGTGAGTAAATAATGCTACTTCTATTATATTTGTCAGATAGTGGGTACATGAAGAATTAGGAAAAAAAGATAGCGAGCTATTGGAAACTTACTAGATAAGACTTTTGAACATAACAACACAAGAATTGTTAGCTTCAAATAAAGGCCTCCTCCTCCCCTTCAGCCTTTCCTCTCCATCTCCAAAATTGGTGTCTTTACCAATTCTTTGCGTTACTTATTATAAAAATAAGCAGACAGTAAAGTTCCCATAGCCTAAGACCTCATCATCCAGGAAACCAGTCAGTCCAGAATTCTTAAAAAAATAGTTTCAAATCCCTGCCTATGAGATATCACATACTACTCTGGGACAAATAAGTAGAGACTGGTGGCAAATTTAATAAAAAAACAAGTCCCTATGGAGTTACTGGCTTTAAAGACTAAAATAACATAATGAACACCATCATGTAAAATAAATTCATATGACTTCCTAACAAGCAAATGGTGCCATACCACGACACCTACATGGAATTTTGAAAAAAAAAATGTCTCTATTCCCAATACCTTCCTATGGGAAACTTACTAGGTAAGACTTTTGAACATAACAACACAAGAATTGTTATGTTCAAATGAAGGCCTCCTCCTCCCCTTCAGCCTTGCCTTTCCATCTCCAAAATTGGTGTCTTTACCAATCTTTTGTGTCACTTATTGTAAATAGCAGCAAATACTAAAGTTCCTATAGCCTAGGACCTCATAATCCGGAAATCCAGTCAGTACAGAATTCTTAAAAAAATAGTTTCAAACCCCTGGCTATCAGATATCACATACTACTCTGGTACACAGAAGTAGAGACTGGTGACAAATTTACCAAAACCAAGTCCCTGTGGAGTCACTGGTTTCAAAGACTAAAAAAACACAGTGAACACCATCACTAAAATCAAATCAGATGACTTCCTAACCAGCAAATGGCGCCATACTATGACACCTACACAGAATTTTGAAAAAAGCAGACCTCTTTATTCCCAATACCTTTCAAGGTTATTGGTCTGTAGTATTTCTCCAAAACAAACATGATACCATCTCAGACCACACAATTTTACCTTGAGAGAGAGGAGCAATAACATAAGCATTACATCTCTCTTTATTGCCCTGACCAAATCTAGCTAAAGGGACCTACCCTAAGTTATTCCACTTCACATGAAGCACCAATATCCAAGGAGGGCCCAGCAACTGAACCAAACAAACCACTTCTGACCAGACATCTCCATTGGAAATTAGATGAACATAATGGAAATGACACAGTGATATGATAGCAATCTCACCATATTACCAATGTAACTATAATGATTTGAGGTACATCTAACTTCAATGTAACAGAATAACATATAAAATATAGTAAAATAATCTAGATAAAATCTCCATGATTATACACAGCCAATCAAAATCAAATGAGAGTACAACATTAACATGAAATGTGTGCAAGTATAAAACAAAATTGAAAACTATACCAACAAATCCCAACTTTTTTACAGTAAACAGGAAAACATTAATTCACCCAGAAGTGTATACCCCTTTACAAGCACTTTTTTTTTTACAAAATGTATTGATTCTATAGTACAACACATGATAGCTATGCATTGGAAAACGTACAAGGTCTGGATATCCTAAGTCTACACAATTTATCATCACATAAAAGCTCTCAAAATCTGCTTCAGTCCTGGTTCTTTATCTAAACATATGGCACCACTACAGGCATTGGCTTTAAGCCCAATATACATATGAGTCTCCAACCATTTGTAAAACAGCTCTTGGTATATTAGGTGAGTAAATAATGCTACTTCTATTATATTTGTCAGATAGTGGGTACATGAAGAATTTGGAAAAAAAGATAGCGAGCTATGGGAAACTTACTAGATAAGACTTTTGAACATAACAACACAAGAATTGTTATCTTCAAATAAAGGCCTCCTCCTCCCCTTCAGCCTTTCCTCTCCATCTCCAAAATTGGTGTCTTTACCAATTCTTTGCGTTACTTATTATAAAAATCAGAAGAGACAGTAAAGTTCCCATAGCCTAAGACCTCATCATCCAGGAAACCAGTCAGTCCAGAATTCTTAAAAAAATAGTTTCAAATCCCTGCCTATGAGATATCACATACTACTCTGGGACAAATAAGTAGAGACTGGTGGCAAATTTAATCAAAAAACAAGTCCCTATGGAGTCACTGGCTTCAAAGACTAAAATAACATAATGAACACCATCATGTAAAATAAACTCATATGACTTCCTAACAAGCAAATGGTGCCATACCACGACACCTACATGGAATTTTGAAAAATAAATATGTCTCTATTCCCAATACCTTCCTATGGGAAACTTACTAGATAAGACTTTTGAACATAACAACACAAGAATTGTTATCTTCAAATAAAATCCTCCTCCTCCCCTTCAGCCTTTCCTCTCCATCTCAAAAATTGGTGTCTTTACCAATTCTTTGCGTTACTTATTATAAAAATCAGCAGACAGTAAAGTTCCCATAGCCTAAGACCTCATCATCCAGGAAACCAGTCAGTCCAGAATTCTTAAAAAAATAGTTTCAAATCCCTGCCTATGAGATATCACATACTACTCTGGGACAAATAAGTAGAGACTGGTGGCAAATTTAATCAAAAAACAAGCCCCTATGGAGTCACTGGCTTCAAAGACTAAAATAACATAATGAACACCATCATGTAAAATAAACTCATATGACTTCCTAACAAGCAAATGGTGCCATACCACGACACCTACATGGAATTTTGAAAAAAAAAATATGTCTCTATTCCCAATACCTTCCTATGGGAAACTTACTAGATAAGACTTTTGAACATAACAACACAAGAATTGTTATCTTCAAATAAAGGCCTCCTCCTCCCCTTCAGCCTTGCCTCTCCATCTCCAAAATTGGTGTCTTTACCAATCTTATGTGTCACTTATTGTAAATAGCAGCAAATACTAAAGTTCCTATAGCCTAGGACCTCATAATCCGGAAATCCAGTCAGAACAGAATTCTTAAAAAAATAGTTTCAAACCCCTGGCTATCAGATATCACATACTACTCTGGTACACAGAAGTAGAGACTGGTGACAAATTTACCAAAACCAAGTCCCTGTGGAGTCACTGGTTTCAAAGACTAAAAAAACACAGTGAACATCATCACTAAAATCAAATCAGATGACTTCCTAACCAGCAAATGGCGCCATACTATGACACCTACACAGAATTTTGAAAAAAGCAGACCTCTTTATTCCCAATACCTTTTAAGGTTATTGGACTGTGGTATTTCTCCAAAACAAACATGATACCATCTCAGATCACACAATT
This sequence comes from Rhinoderma darwinii, assembly GCF_050947455.1. Lineage (NCBI taxonomy): Eukaryota > Metazoa > Chordata > Amphibia > Anura > Rhinodermatidae > Rhinoderma > Rhinoderma darwinii. Next base: position 329,862 of record NW_027461717.1, read on the forward strand.
TTACCTCGAGAGAGAGGAGCAATAACATAAGCATTACATCTCTCTTTATTGCCCTGACCAAATCCAGCTAAAGGGACCTACCCTAAGTTATTCCACTTCACATGAAGCACCAATATCCAAGGAGGGCCCAGCAACTGAACCAAACAAACCACTTCTGACCAGACATCTCCATTGGAAATTAGATGAACATAATGGAAATGACACAGTGATATTATAGCAATCTCACCATATTACCAATGTAACTATAATGATTTGAGGTACATCTAACTTCAATGTAACAGAATAACATATAAAATATAGTAAAAGAATCTAGATAAAGTCTCCATGATTATACACAGCCAATCAAAATCAAATTAGAGTACAACATTAACATCAAATGTGTGCAAGTATAAAACAAAATTGAAAACTATACCTAAAAATTTCCAACTTTTTTACAATAAACAGGAAAACACAGAATTAATTCACCCAGAAGTGTATACCCCTTTACAAGCACTTTTTTTTACAAAATGTATTGATTCTATAGTACAACACATGATAGCTACACATTGGAAAACGTACAAGGTCTGGATATCCTAAGTCTACACAATTTATCATCACACAAAAGCTCTCAAAATCTGCTTCAGTCCTGGTTCTTTATCTGAACCTATGGCACCACTACAGGCATTGGCTTTAAGCCCAATATACATATGAGTCTCCAACCATTTGTAAAACAGCTCTTGGTATATTAGGTGAGTAAATAATGCTACTTCTATTATATTTGTCAGATAGTGGGTACATGAAGAATTTGGAAAAAAAGATAGCGAGCTATGGGAAACTTACTAGATAAGACTTTTGAACATAACAACACAAGAATTGTTATCTTCAAATAAAGGCCTCCTCCTCCCCTTCAGCCTTTCCTCTCCATCTCCAAAATTGGTGTCTTTACCAATTCTTTGCGTTACTTATTACAAAAATCAGCAGACAGTAAAGTTCCCATAGCCTAAGACCTCATCATCCAGGAAACCAGTCAGTCCAGAATTCTTAAAAAAATAGTTTCAAATCCCTGCCTATGAGATATCACATACTACTCTGGGACAAATAAGTAGAGACTGGTGGCAAATTTAATAAAAAAACAAGCCCCTATGGAGTCACTGGCTTCAAAGACTAAAATAACATAATGAACACCATCATGTAAAATAAACTCATATGACTTCCTAACAAGCAAATGGTGCCATACCACGACACCTACATGGAATTTTGAAAAAAAAATATGTCTCTATTCCCAATACCTTCCTATGGGAAACTTACTAGATAAGACTTTTGAACATAACAACACAAGAATTGTTATGTTCAAATAAAGGCCTCCTCCTCCCCTTCAGCCTTGCCTCTCCATCTCCAAAATTTGTGTCTTTACCAATCTTTTGTGTCACTTATTGTAAATAGCAGCAAATACTAAAGTTCCTATAGCCTAGGACCTCATAATCCGGAAATCCAGTCAGTACAGAATTCTTAAAAAAATAGTTTCAAACCCCTGGTTATCAGATATCACATACTACTCTGGTACACAGAAGTAGAGACTGGTGACAAATTTACCAAAACCAAGACCCTGTGGAGTCACTGGTTTCAAAGACTAAAAAAACACAGTGAACACCATCACTAAAATCAAATCAGATGACTTCCTAACCAGCAAATGGCGCCATACTATGACACCTACACAGAATTTTGAAAAAAGCAGACCTCTTTATTCCCAATACCTTTCAAGGTTATTGGTCTGTGGTATTTCTCCAAAACAAACCTGATACCATCTCAGACCACACAATTTTACCTTGAGAGAGACGAGCAATAACATAAGCATTACATCTCTCTTTATTGCCCTGACCAAATCCAGCTAAAGGGACCTACCCTAAGTTATTCCACTTCACATAAAGCACCAATATCCAAGGAGGGCCCAGCAACTGAACCAAACAAACCACTTCTGACCAGACATCTCCATTGGAAAAAAGATGAACATAATGGAAATGACACAGTGATATGATAGCAATCTCACCATATTACCAATGTAACTATAATGATTTGAGGTACATCTAACTTCAATGTAACAGAATAACATATAAAATATAGTAAAAGAATCTAGATAAAATCTCAATGATTATACACAGCCAATCAAAATCAAATAAGAGTACAACATTAACATGAAATGTGTGTAAGCATAAAACAAAATTGAAAACTATACCAAAAAATCCCAACTTTTTTACAGTAAACAGGAAAACACAGAATTAATTCACCCAGAAGTGTATACCCCTTTACAAGCACTTTTTTTTACAAAATGTATTGATTCTATAGTACAACACATGATAGCTACGCATTGGAAAACGTACAAGGTCTGGATATTCTAAGTCTACACAATTTATCATCACACAAAAGCTCTCAAAATCTGCTTCAGTCCTGGTTCTTTATCTAAACCTATGGCACCACTACAGGCATTGGCTTTTAGCCCAATATACATATGAGTCTCCAACCATTTGTAAAACAGCTCTTGGAATATTAGGTGAGTAAATAATGCTACTTCTATTATAATTGTCAGATAGTGGGTACATGAAGAATTTGGAAAAAAAGATAGCGAGCTATGGGAAACTTACTAGATAAGACTTTTGAACATAACAACACAAGAATTGTTATCTTCAAATAAAGGCCTCCTCCTCCCCTTCAGCCTTTCCTCTCCATCTCCAAAATTGGTGTCTTTACCAATTCTTTACGTTACTTATTATAAAAATCAGCAGACAGTAAAGTTCCCATACCCTAAGACCTCATCATCCAGGAAACCAGTCAGTCCAGAATTCTTAAAAAAATAGTTTCAAATCCCTGCCTATGAGATATCACATACTACTCTGGGACAAATAAGTAGAGACTGGTGGCAAATTTAATCAAAAAACAAGTCCCTATGGAGTCACTGGCTTTAAAGACTAAAATAACATAATGAACACCATCATGTAAAATAAATTCATATGACTTCCTAACATGCAAATGGTGCCATACCACGACACCTACATGGAATTTTGAAAAAAAAAATATCTCTATTCCCAATACATTCCTATGGGAAACTTACTAGATAAGACTTTTGAACATAACAACACAAGAATTGTTATCTTCAAATGAAGGCCTCCTCCTCCCCTTCAGCCTTGCCTCTCCATCTCCAAAATTGGTGTCTTTACCAATCTTATGTGTCACTTATTGTAAATAGCAGCAAATACTAAAGTTCCTATAGCCTAGGACCTCATAATCCGGAAATCCAGTCAGTACAGAATTCTTAAAAAAAATAGTTTCAAACCCCTGGCTATCAGATATCACATACTACTCTGGTACACAGAAGTAGAGACTGGTGACAAATTTACCAAAACCAAGTCCCTGTGTAGTCACTGGTTTCAAAGACTAAAAAAACACAGTGAACACCATCACTAAAATCAAATCAGATAACTTCCTAACCAGCAAATGGCGCCATACTATGACACCTACACAGAATTTTGAAAAAAGCAGACCTCTTTATTCCCAATACCTTTCAAGGTTATTGGTCTGTAGTATTTCTCCAAAACAAACATGATACCATCTCAGACCACACAATTTTACCTTGAGAAAGAGGAGCAATAACATAAGCATTACATCTCTCTTTATTGCCCTGACCAAATCCAGCTAAAGGGACCTACCCTAAGTTATTCCACTTCACATGAAGCACCAATATCCAAGGAGGGCCCAGCAACTGAACCAAACAAACCACTTCTGACCAGACATCTCCATTGGAAATTAGATGAACATAATGGAAATGACACAGTGATATGATAGCAATCTCACCATATTACCAATTTAACTATAATGATTTGAGGTACATCAAACTTCAATGTAACAGAATAACATATAAAATATAGTAAAAGAATCTAGATAAAATCTCCATGATTATACACAGCCAATCAAAATCAAATGAGAGTACAACATTAACATGAAATGTGTGCAAATATAAAACAAAATTGAAAACTATACCAAAAAATCACAACTTTTTTACAATAAACAGGAAAACACAGAATTAATTCACCCAGAAGTGTATACCCCTTTACAAGCACTTTTTTTTCCAAAATGTATTGATTCTATAGTACAACACATGATAGCTACGCATTGGAAAACGCACAAGAACTGGATATCCTAAGTCTACACAATTTATCATCACACAAAAGCTCTCAAAATCTGCTTCAGTCCTGGTTCTTTATCTAAACCTATGGCACCACTACAGGCATTGGCTTTAAGCCCAATATACATATGAGTCTCCAACCATTTGTAAAACAGCTCTTGGTATATTAGGTGAGTAAATAATGCTACTTCTATTATATTTGTCAGATAGTGGGTACATGAAGAATTTGGAAAAAAAGATAGCGAGCTATGGGAAACTTACTAGATAAGACTTTTGAACATAACAACACAAGAATTGTTATCTTCAAATAAAGGCCTCCTCTTCCCCTTCAGCCTTTCCTCTCCATCTCCAAAATTGGTGTCTTTACCAATTCTTTGCGTTACTTATTATAAAAATCAGTAGACAGTAAAGTTCCCATAGCCTAAGACCTCATCATCCAGGAAACCAGTCAGTCCAGAATTCTTAAAAAAATAGTTTCAAATCCCTGCCTATGAGATATCACATACTACTCTGGGAAAAATAAGTAGAGACTGGTGGCAAATTTAATCAAAAAACAAGTCCCTATGGAGTCACTGGCTTCAAAGACTAAAATAACATAATGAACACCATCATGTAAAATAAACTCATATGACTTCCTAACAAGAAAAGGGTGCCATACCACGACACCTACATGGAATTTTTAAAAAAAAATATGTCTCTATTTCCAATACCTTCCTATGGGAAACTTACTAGATAAGACTTTTGAACATAACAACACAAGAATTGTTATCTTCAAATAAAGGCCTCCTCCTCCCCTTCAGCCTTGCCTCTCCATCTCCAAAATTGGTGTCTTTACCAATCTTATGTGTCACTTATTGTAAATAGCAGCAAATACTAAAGTTCCTATAGCCTAGGACCTCATAATCCGGAAATCCAGTCAGTACAGAATTCTTAAATAAATAGTTTCAAACCCCTGGCTATCAGATATCACATACTACTCTGGTACACAGAAGTAGAGACTGGTGACAAATTTACCAAAACCAAGTCCCTGTGGAGTCACTGGTTTCAAAGACTAAAAAAACACAGTGAACACCATCGCTAAAATCAAATCAGATGACTTCCTAACCAGCAAATGGCGCCATACTATGACACCTACACAGAATTTTGAAAAAAGCAGACCTCTTTATTCCCAATACCTTTCAAGGTTATTATTCTGTGGTATTTCTCCAAAACAAACATGATACCATCTCAGACCACACAATTTTACCTTGAGAGAGAGGAGCAATAACATAAGCATTACATCTCTCTTTATTGCCCTGACCAAATCCAGCTAAAGGGACCTACCCTAAGTTATTCCACTTCACATGAAGCACCAATATCCAAGGAGGGCCCAGCAACTGAACCAAACAAACCACTTCTGACCAGACATCTCCATTGGAAATTAGATGAACATAATGGAAATGACACAGTGATATGATAGCAATCTCACCATATTACCAATGTAACTATAATGATTTGAGGTACATTTAACTTCAATGTAACAGAATAACATATAAAATATAGTAAAAGAATCTAGATAAAATCTCCATGATTATACACAGCCAATCAAAATCAAATGAGAGTACAACATTAACATGAAATGTGTGTAAGTATAAAACAAAATTGAAAACTATACCAAAAAATCCCAACTTTTTTACAGTAAACAGGAAAACACAGAATAAATTCACCCAGAAGTGTATACCCCTTTACAAGCACTTTTTTTTACAAAATGTATTGATTCTATAGTACAACACATGATAGCTATGCATTGGAAAACGTACAAGGTCTGGATATCCTAAGTCTACACAATTTATCATCACACAAAAGCTCTCAAAATCTGCTTCAGTCCTGGTTCTTTATCTAAACCTATGGCACCACTACAGGCATTGGCTTTAAGCCCAATATACATATGAGTCTCCAACCATTTGTAAAACAGCTCTTGGTATATTAGGTGAGTAAATAATGCTACTTCTATTATATTTGTCAGATAGTGGGTACATGAAAAATTTGGAAAAAAAGATAGCGAGCTATGGGAAACTTACTAGATAAGACTTTTGAACATAACAACACAAGAATTGTTATCTTCAAATAAAATCCTCCTCCTCCCCTTCAGCCTTTCCTCTCCATCTCAAAAATTGGTGTCTTTACCAATTCTTTGCGTTACTTATTATAAAAATCAGCAGACAGTAAAGTTCCCATAGCCTAAGACCTCATCATCCAGGAAACCAGTCAGTCCAGAATTCTTAAAAAAATAGTTTCAAATCCCTGCCTATGAGATATCACATACTACTCTGGGACAAATAAGTAGAGACTGGTGGCAAATTTAATCAAAAAACAAGTCCCTATGGAGTCACTGGCTTTAAAGACTAAAATAACATAATGAACACCATCATGTAAAATAAATTCATATGACTTCCTAACATGCAAATGGTGCCATACCACGACACCTACATGGAATTTTGAAAAAAAAAATATCTCTATTCCCAATACATTCCTATGGGAAACTTACTAGATAAGACTTTTGAACATAACAACACAAGAATTGTTATCTTCAAATGAAGGCCTCCTCCTCCCCTTCAGCCTTGCCTCTCCATCTCCAAAATTGGTGTCTTTACCAATCTTATGTGTCACTTATTGTAAATAGCAGCAAATACTAAAGTTCCTATAGCCTAGGACCTCATAATCCGGAAATCCAGTCAGTACAGAATTCTTAAAAAAAATAGTTTCAAACCCCTGGCTATCAGATATCACATACTACTCTGGTACACAGAAGTAGAGACTGGTGACAAATTTACCAAAACCAAGTCCCTGTGTAGTCACTGGTTTCAAAGACTAAAAAAACACAGTGAACACCATCACTAAAATCAAATCAGATAACTTCCTAACCAGCAAATGGCGCCATACTATGACACCTACACAGAATTTTGAAAAAAGCAGACCTCTTTATTCCCAATACCTTTCAAGGTTATTGGTCTGTAGTATTTCTCCAAAACAAACATGATACCATCTCAGACCACACAATTTTACCTTGAGAAAGAGGAGCAATAACATAAGCATTACATCTCTCTTTATTGCCCTGACCAAATCCAGCTAAAGGGACCTACCCTAAGTTATTCCACTTCACATGAAGCACCAATATCCAAGGAGGGCCCAGCAACTGAACCAAACAAACCACTTCTGACCAGACATCTCCATTGGAAATTAGATGAACATAATGGAAATGACACAGTGATATGATAGCAATCTCACCATATTACCAATTTAACTATAATGATTTGAGGTACATCAAACTTCAATGTAACAGAATAACATATAAAATATAGTAAAAGAATCTAGATAAAATCTCCATGATTATACACAGCCAATCAAAATCAAATGAGAGTACAACATTAACATGAAATGTGTGCAAATATAAAACAAAATTGAAAACTATACCAAAAAATCACAACTTTTTTACAATAAACAGGAAAACACAGAATTAATTCACCCAGAAGTGTATACCCCTTTACAAGCACTTTTTTTTCCAAAATGTATTGATTCTATAGTACAACACATGATAGCTACGCATTGGAAAACGCACAAGAACTGGATATCCTAAGTCTACACAATTTATCATCACACAAAAGCTCTCAAAATCTGCTTCAGTCCTGGTTCTTTATCTAAACCTATGGCACCACTACAGGCATTGGCTTTAAGCCCAATATACATATGAGTCTCCAACCATTTGTAAAACAGCTCTTGGTATATTAGGTGAGTAAATAATGCTACTTCTATTATATTTGTCAGATAGTGGGTACATGAAGAATTTGGAAAAAAAGATAGCGAGCTATGGGAAACCTACTAGATAAGACTTTTGAACATAACAACACAAGAATTGTTATCTTCAAATAAAGGCCTCCTCTTCCCCTTCAGCCTTTCCTCTCCATCTCCAAAATTGGTGTCTTTACCAATTCTTTGCGTTACTTATTATAAAAATCAGTAGACAGTAAAGTTCCCATAGCCTAAGACCTCATCATCCAGGAAACCAGTCAGTCCAGAATTCTTAAAAAAATAGTTTCAAATCCCTGCCTATGAGATATCACATACTACTCTGGGAAAAATAAGTAGAGACTGGTGGCAAATTTAATCAAAAAACAAGTCCCTATGGAGTCACTGGCTTCAAAGACTAAAGTAACATAATGAACACCATCATGTAAAATAAACTCATATGACTTCCTAACAAGAAAAGGGTGCCATACCACGACACCTACATGGAATTTTGAAAAAAAAATATGTCTCTATTTCCAATACCTTCCTATGGGAAACTTACTAGATAAGACTTTTGAACATAACAACACAAGAATTGTTATCTTCAAATAAAGGCCTCCTCCTCCCCTTCAGCCTTGCCTCTCCATCTCCAAAATTGGTGTCTTTACCAATCTTATGTGTCACTTATTGTAAATAGCAGCAAATACTAAAGTTCCTATAGCCTAGGACCTCATAATCCGGAAATCCAGTCAGTACAGAATTCTTAAATAAATAGTTTCAAACCCCTGGCTATCAGATATCACATACTACTCTGGTACACAGAAGTAGAGACTGGTGACAAATTTACCAAAACCAAGTCCCTGTGGAGTCACTGGTTTCAAAGACTAAAAAAACACAGTGAACACCATCACTAAAATCAAATCAGATGACTTCCTAACCAGCAAATGGCGCCATACTATGACACCTACACAGAATTTTGAAAAAAGCAGACCTCTTTATTCCCAATTCCTTTCAAGGTTATTATTCTGTGGTATTTCTCCAAAACAAACATGATACCATCTCAGACCACACAATTTTACCTTGAGAGAGAGGAGCAATAACATAAGCATTACATCTCTCTTTATTGCCCTGACCAAATCCAGCTAAAGGGACCTACCCTAAGTTATTCCACTTCACATGAAGCACCAATATCCAAGGAGGGCCCAGCAACTGAACCAAACAAACCACTTCTGACCAGACATCTCCATTGGAAATTAGATGAACATAATGGAAATGACACAGTGATATGATAGCAATCTCACCATATTACCAATGTAACTATAATGATTTGAGGTACATTTAACTTCAATGTAACAGAATAACATATAAAATATAGTAAAAGAATCTAGATAAAATCTCCATGATTATACACAGCCAATCAAAATCAAATGAGAGTACAACATTAACATGAAATGTGTGTAAGTATAAAACAAAATTGAAAACTATACCAAAAAATCCCAACTTTTTTACAGTAAACAGGAAAACACAGAATAAATTCACCCAGAAGTGTATACCCCTTTACAAGCACTTTTTTTTACAAAATGTATTGATTCTATAGTACAACACATGATAGCTATGCATTGGAAAACGTACAAGGTCTGGATATCCTAAGTCTACACAATTTATCATCACACAAAAGCTCTCAAAATCTGCTTCAGTCCTGGTTCTTTATCTAAACCTATGGCACCACTACAGGCATTGGCTTTAAGCCCAATATACATATGAGTCTCCAACCATTTGTAAAACAGCTCTTGGTATATTAGGTGAGTAAATAATGCTACTTCTATTATATTTGTCAGATAGTGGGTACATGAAAAATTTGGAAAAAAAGATAGCGAGCTATGGGAAACTTACTAGATAAGACTTTTGAACATAACAACACAAGAATTGTTATCTTCAAATAAAATCCTCCTCCTCCCCTTCAGCCTTTCCTCTCCATCTCAAAAATTGGTGTCTTTACCAATTCATTGCGTTACTTATTATAAAAATCAGCAGACAGTAAAGTTCCCATAGCCTAAGACCTCATCATCCAGGAAACCAGTCAGTCCAGAATTCTTAAAAAAATAGTTTCAAATCCCTGCCTATGAGATATCACATACTACTCTGGGAAAAATAAGTAGAGACTGGTGGCAAATTTAATCAAAAAACAAGTCCCTATGGAGTCACTCGCTTCAAAGACTAAAATAACATAATGAACACCATCATGTAAAAAAAACTCATATGACTTCCTAACAAGCAAATGGTGCCATACCACGACACCTACATGGAATTTTGAAAAAAAAATATTTCCCTATTCCCAATACCTTCCTATGGGAAACTTACTAGATAAGACTTTTGAACATAACAACACAAGAATTGTTATCTTCAAATAAAGGCCTCCTCCTCCCCTTCAGCCTTGCCTCTCCATCTCCAAAATTTGTGTCTTTACCAATCTTATGTGTCACTTATTGTAAATAGCAGCAAATACTAAAGTTCCTATAGCCTATGACCTCATAATGCGGAAATCCAGTCAGTACAGAATTCTTAAAAAAATAGTTTCAAACCCCTGGCTATCAGATATCACATACTACTCTGGTACACAGAAGTAGAGACTGGTGACAAATTTACCAAAACCAAGTCGCTGTGGAGTCACTGGTTTCAAAGACTAAAAAAACACAGTGAACACAATCACTAAAATCAAATCAGGTGACTTCCTAACCAGCAAATGGCGCCATACTATGACACCTACACAGAATTTTGAAAAAAGCAGACCTCTTTATTCCCAATACCTTTCAAGGTTATTGGTCTGTGGTATTTCTCCAAAACAAACATGATACCATCTCAGACCACACAATTTTACCTTGAAAGAGAGGAGCAATAACATAAGCATTACATCTCTCTTTATTGCCCTGACCAAATCCAGTTAAAGGGACCTACCCTAAGTTATTCCACTTCACATGAAGCACCAATATCCAAGGAGGGCCCAGCAACTGAACCAAACAAACCACTTCTGACCAGACATCTCCATTGGAAATTAGATGAACATAATGGAAATGACACAGTGATATGATAGCAATCTCACCATATTACCAATGTAACTATAATGATTTGAGGTACATCTAACTTCAATGTAACAGAATAACATATAAAATATAGTAAAATAATCTAGATAAAATCTCCATGATTATACACAGCCAATCAAAATCAAATGAGAGTACAACATTAACATGAAATGTGTGCAAGTATAAAACAAAATTGAAAACTATACCAAAAAAATCCCAACTTTTTTACAGTAAACAGGAAAACACAGAATTAATTCACCCAGAAGTGTATACCCCTTTACAAGCACTTTTTTTTTTACTAAATGTATTGATTCTATAGTACAACACATGATAGCTATGCATTGGAAAACGTACAAGGTCTGGATATCCTAAGTCTACACAATTTATCATCACATGAAAGCTCTCAAAATCTGCTTCAGTCCTGGTTCTTTATCTAAACATATGGCACCACTACAGGCATTGGCTTTAAGCCCAATATACATATGAGTCTCCAACCATTTGTAAAACAGCTCTTGGTATATTAGGTGAGTAAATAATGCTACTTCTATTATATTTGTCAGATAGTGGGTACATGAAGAATTTGGAAAAAAAAGATAGCGAGCTATGGGAAACTTACTAGATAAGACTTTTGAACATAACAACACAAGAATTTTTATCTTCAAATAAAGGCCTCCTCCTCCCCTTCAGCCTTCCCTCTCCATCTCCAAAATTGGTGTCTTTACCAATTCTTTGCGTTACTTATTATAAAAATCAGCAGACAGTAAAGTTCCCATAGCCTAAGACCTCATCATCCAGGAAACCAGTCAGTCCAGAATTCTTAAAAAAATTGTTTCAAATCCCTGCCTATGAGATATCACATACTACTCTGGGACAAATAAGTAGAGACTGGTGGCAAATTTAATCAAAAAACAAGTCCCTATGGAGTCACTGGCTTCAAAGACTAAAATAACATAATGAGCACCATCATGTAAAATAAACTTATATAACTTCCTAACAAGCAAATGGTGCCATACCACGACACCTTCATGGAATTTTGAAAAAAAAATATGTCTCTATTCCCAATACCTTCCTATGGGAAACTTACTAGATAAGACTTTTGAACATAACAACACAAGAATTGTTATCTTCAAATAAAGGCCTCCTCCTCCCCTTCAGCCTTGCCTCTCCATCTCCAAAATTGGTGTCTTTACCAATCTTATGTATCACGTATTCTAAATAGCAGCAAATACTAAAGTTCCTATAGCCTAGGACCTCATAATCCGGAAATCCAGTCAGTACAGAATTCTTAAAAAAATAAACCCCTGGCTATCAGATATCACACACTACTCTGGTACACAGAAGTAGAGACTGGTGACAAATTTACCAAAACCAAGTTCCTGTGGAGTCACTGGTTTCAAAGACTAAAAAAACACAGTGAACACCATCACTAAAATCAAATCAGATGACTTCCTAACCAGCAAATGGCGCCATACTATGACACCTACACAGAATTTTGAAAAAAGCAGACCTCTTTATTCCCAATACCTTTCAAGGTTATTGGTCTGTGGTATTTCTCCAAAACAAACATGATACCATCTCAGACCACACAATTTTACCTTGAGAGAGAGGAGCAATAACATAAGCATTACATCTCTCTGTATTGCCCTGACCAAATCCAGCTAAAGGGACCTACCCTAAGTTATTCCACTTCACATGAAGCACCAATATCCAAGGAGGGCCCAGCAACTGAACCAAACAAACCACTTCTGACCAGACATCTCCATTGGAAATTAGATGAACATAATGGAAATGACACAGTGATATGATAGCAATCTCACCATATTACCAATGTAACTATAATGATTTGAGGTACATCTAAATTCAATGTAACAGAATAACATATAAAATATAGTAAAATAATCTAGATAAAATCTCCATGATTATACACAGCCAATCAAAATCAAATGACAGTACAACATTAACATGAAATGTGTGCAAGTATAAAACAAAATTGAAAACTATACCAAAAAATTTCCAACTTTTTTACAATAAACAGGAAAACACGGAATTAATTCACCCAGAAGTGTATACCCCTTTACAAGCACTTTTTTTTTTACAAAATGTATTGATTCTATAGTACAACACATGATAGCTACGCATTGGAAAACGTACAAGGTCTGGATATCCTAAGTCTACACGATTTATCATCACACAAAAGCTCTCAAAATCTGCTTCAGTCCTGGTTCTTTATCTAAACCTATGGCACCACTACAGGCATTGGCTTTAAGTCCAATATACATATGAGTCTCCAACCATTTGTAAAACAGCTCTTGGTATATTAGGTGAGTAAATAATGCTACTTCTATTATATTTGTCAGATAGTGGGTACATGAAGAATTTGGAAAAAAAGATAGCGAGCTATGGGAAACTTACTAGATAAGATTTTTGAACATAACAACACAAGAATTGTTATCTTCAAATAAAGGCCTCCTCCTCCCCTTCAGCCTTTCCTCTCCATCTCCAAAATTGGTGTCTTTACCAATTCTTTGCGTTACTTATTATAAAAATCAGCAGACAGTAAAGTTCCCATAGCCTAAGACCTCATCATCCAGGAAACCAGTCAGTCCAGAATTCTTAAAAAAATAGTTTCAAATCCCTGCCTATGAGATATCACATACTACTCTGGGACAAATAAGTAGAGACTGGTGGCAAATTTAATCAAAAAACAAGTCCCTATGGAGTCACTGGCTTCAAAGACTAAAATAACATAATGAACACCATCATGTAAAATAAACTCATATGACTTCCTAACAAGCAAATGGTGCCATACCACCACACCTACATGGAATTTTGAAAAATAAATATGTCTCTATTCCCAATACCTTCCTATGTGAAACTTACTAGATAAGAATTTTGAACATAACAACACAAGAATTGTTATCTTCAAATATAGGCCTCCTCCTCCCCTTCAGCCTTTCCTCTCCATCTCCAAAATTGGTGTCTTTACCAATCCTATGTGTCACTTATTGTAAATAGCAGCAAATACTAAAGTTCCTATAGCCTAGGACCTCATAATGCGGAAATCCAGTCAGTACAGAATTCTTAAAAAAATTGTTTCAAACCCCTGGCTATCAGATATCACATACTACTCTGGTACACAGAAGTAGAGACTGGTGACAAATTTACCAAAACCAAGTCCCTGTGGAGTCACTGGTTTCAAAGACTAAAAAAACACAGTGAACACCATCACTAAAATCAAATCAGATGACTTCCTAACCAGCAAATGGCGCCATACTATGACACCTACACAGAATTTTGAAAAAAGCAGACCTCTTTATTCCCAATTCCTTTCAAGGTTATTATTCTGTGGTATTTCTCCAAAACAAACATGATACCATCTCAGACCACACAATTTTACCTTGAGAGAGAGGAGCAATAACATAAGCATTACATCTCTCTTTATTGCCCTGACCAAATCCAGCTAAAGGGACCTACCCTAAGTTATTCCACTTCACATGAAGCACCAATATCCAAGGAGGGCCCAGCAACTGAACCAAACAAACCACTTCTGACCAGACATCTCCATTGGAAATTAGATGAACATAATGGAAATGACACAGTGATATGATAGCAATCTCACCATATTACCAATGTAACTATAATGATTTGAGGTACATTTAACTTCAATGTAACAGAATAACATATAAAATATAGTAAAAGAATCTAGATAAAATCTCCATGATTATACACAGCCAATCAAAATCAAATGAGAGTACAACATTAACATGAAATGTGTGTAAGTATAAAACAAAATTGAAAACTATACCAAAAAATCCCAACTTTTTTACAGTAAACAGGAAAACACAGAATAAATTCACCCAGAAGTGTATACCCCTTTACAAGCACTAAAAAATGTATTGATTCTATAGTACAACACATGATAGCTATGCATTGGAAAACGTACAAGGTCTGGATATCCTAAGTCTACACAATTTATCATCACACAAAAGCTCTCAAAATCTGCTTCAGTCCTGGTTCTTTATCTAAACCTATGGCACCACTACAGGCATTGGCTTTAAGCCCAATATACATATGAGTCTCCAACCATTTGTAAAACAGCTCTTGGTATATTAGGTGAGTAAATAATGCTACTTCTATTATATTTGTCAGATAGTGGGTACATGAAAAATTTGGAAAAAAAGATAGCGAGCTATGGGAAACTTACTAGATAAGACTTTTGAACATAACAACACAAGAATTGTTATCTTCAAATAAAATCCTCCTCCTCCCCTTCAGCCTTTCCTCTCCATCTCCAAAATTGGTGTCTTTACCAATTCTTTGCGTTACTTATTATAAAAATCAGCAGACAGTAAAGTTCCCATAGCCTAAGACCTCATCATCCAGGAAACCAGTCAGTCCAGAATTCTTAAAAAAATAGTTTCAAATCCCTGCCTATGAGATATCACATACTACTCTGGGACAAATAAGTAGAGACTGGTGGCAAATTTAATAAAAAAACAAGTCCCTATGGAGTCACTGGCTTCAAAGACTAAAATAACATAATGAACACCATCATGTAAAATAAACTCATATGACTTCCTAACAAGCAAATGGTGCCATACCACGACACCTACATGGAATTTTGAAAAAAAAATATGTCTCTATTCCCAATTCCTTCCTATGGGAAACTTACTAGATAAGACTTTTGAACATAACAACACAAGAATTGTTATCTTCAAATAAAGGCCTCCTCCTCCCCTTCAGCCTTTCCTCTCCATCTCCAAAATTGGTGTCTTTACCAATCTTATGTGTCACTTATTGTAAATAGCAGCAAATACTAAAGTTCCTATAGCCTAGGACCTCATAATGCGGAAATCCAGTCAGTACAGAATTCTTAAAAAAATAGTTTCAAACCCCTGGCTATTAGATATGACATACTACTCTGGTACACAGAAGTAGAGACTGGTGACAAATTTACCAAAACCAAGTCCCTGTGGAGTCACTGGTTTCAAAGACTAAAAAAACACAGTGAACACCATCACTAAAATCAAATCAGATGACTTCCTAACCAGCAAATGGCGCCATACTATGACACCTACACAGAATTTTGAAAAAAGCAGACCTCTTTATTCCCAATTCCTTTCAAGGTTATTGGTCTGTGGTATTTCTCCAAAACAAACATGATACCATCTCAGACCACACAATTTTACCTTGAGAGAGAGGAGCAATAACATAAGCATTACATCTCTCTTTATTGCCCCGACCAAATCCAGCTAAAGGGACCTACCCTAAGTTATTCCACTTCACATGAAGCACCAATATCCAAGGAGGGCCCAGCAACTGAACCAAACAAACCACTTCTGACCAGACATCTCCATTGGAAATTAGATGAACATAATGGAAATGACACAGTGATATGATAGCAATCTCACCATATTACCAATGTAACTAGAATGATTTGAGGTACATCTAACTTGAATGTAACAGAATAACATATAAAATATATTAAAAGAATCTAGATAAAATCTCCATGATTATACACAGCCAATCAAAATCAAATGAGAGTACAACATTAACATGAAATGTGTGCAAGTATAAAACAAAATTGAAAACTATACCAAAAAATTTCCAACTTTTTTACAATAAACAGGAAAACACAGAATTAATTCACCCAGAAGTGTATACCCCTTTACAAGCACTTTTTTTTTTACAAAATGTATTGATTCTATAGTACAACACATGATAGCTACGCATTGGAAAACATACAAGGTCTGGATATCCTAAGTCTACACAATTTATCATCACACAAAAGCTCTCAAAATCTGCTTCAGTCCTGGTTCTTTATCTAAACATATGGCACCACTACAGGCATTGGCTTTAAGCCCAATATACATATGAGTCTCCAACCATTTGTAAAACAGCTCTTGGTATATTAGGTGAGTAAATAATGCTACTTCTATTATATTTGTCAGATAGTGGGTACATGAAGAATTTGGATAAAAAGATAGCGAGCTATGGGAAACTTACTAGATAAGACTTTTGACCACAACAATACAAGAATTGTTATCTTCAAATAAAGGCCTCCTCCTCCCCTTCAGCCTTTCCTCTCCATCTCCAAAATTGGTGTCTTTACCAATTCTTTGCGTTACTTATTATAAAAATCAGTAGACAGTAAAGTTCCCATAGCCTAAGACCTCATCATCCAGGAAACCAGTCAGTCCAGAATTCTTAAAAAAATAGTTTCAAATCCCTGCCTATGAGATATCACATACTACTCTGGGACAAATAAGTAGAGACTGGTGGCAAATTTAATCAAAAAACAAGTCCCTATGGAGTCACTGGCTTCAAAGACTAAAATAACATAATGAACACCATCATGTGAAATAAACTCATATGACTTCCTAACAAGCAAATGGTGCCATACCACGACACCTACATGGAATTTTGAAAAAAAAATATGTCTCTATTCCCAATACCTTCCTATGGGAAACTTACTAGATAAGACTTTTGAACATAACAACACAAGAATTGTTATCTTCAAATAAAGGCCTCCTCCTCCCCTTCAGCCTTGCCTCTCCATCTCCAAAATTGGTGTCTTTAACAATCTTATGTGTCACTTATTGTAAATAGCAGCAAATACTAAAGTTCCTATAGCCTATGACCTCATAATGCGGAAATCCAGTCAGTACAGAATTCTTAAAAAAATAGTTTCAAACCCCTGGCTATCAGATATCTCATACTACTCTGGTACACAGAAGTAGAGACTGGTGACAAATTTACCAAAACCAAGTCCCTGTGGAGTCACTGGTTTCAAAGACTAAAAAAACACAGTGAACACCATCACTAAAATCAAATCAGATGACTTCCTAACCAGCAAATGGCGCCATACTATGACACCTACACAGAATTTTGAAAAAAAGCAGACCTCTTTATTCCCAATACCTTTCAAGGTTATTGGTCTGTGGTATTTCTCCAAAACAAACATGATACCATCTCAGACCACACAATTTTACCTTGAGAGAGAGGAGCAATAACATAAGCATTACATCTCTCTTTATTGCCCTGATCAAATCCAGCTAAAGGGACCTACCCTAAGTTATTCCACTTCACATGAAGCACCAATATCCAAGGAGGGCCCAGCAACTGAACCAAACAAACCACTTCTGACCAGACATCTCCATTGGAAATTAGATGAACATAATGGAAATGACACAGTGATATGATAGCAATCTCACCATATTACCAATGTAACTATAATGATTTGAGGTACATCTAACTTCAATGTAACAGAATAACATATAAAATATAGTAAAAGAATCTAGATAAAATCTCCATGATTATACACAGCCAATCAAAATCAAATGAGAGTACAACATTAACATGAAATGTGTGCAAGTATAAAACAAAATTGAAAACTATACCAAAAAATTTCCAACTTTTTTACAATAAACAGGAAAACACAGAATTAATTCACCCAGAAGTGTATACCCCTTTACAAGCACTTTTTTTTTTACAAAATGTATTGATTCTATAGTACAACACATGATAGCTACGCATTGGAAAACGTACAAGGTCTGGATATCCTAAGTCTACACGATTTGTCATCACACAAAAGCTCTCAAAATCTGCTTCAGTCCTGGTTCTTTATCTAAACCTATGGCACCACTACAGGCATTGGCTTTAAGCCCAATATACATATGAGTCTCCAACCATTTGTAAAACAGCTCTTGGTATATTAGGTGAGTAAATAATGCTACTTCTATTATATTTGTCAGATAGTGGGTACATGAAGAATTTGGAAAAAAAGATAGCGAGCTATGGGAAACTTACTAGATAAGACTTTTGAACATAACAACACAAGAATTGTTATCTTCAAATAAAGGCCTCCTCCTCCCCTTCAGCCTTTCCTCTCCATCTCCAAAATTGGTGTCTTTACCAATTCTTTGCATTACTTATTATAAAAATCAGCAGACAGTAAAGTTCCCATAGCCTAAGACCTCATCATCCAGGAAACCAGTCAGTCCAGAATTCTTAAAAAAATTGTTTCAAATCCCTGCCTATGAGATATCACATACTACTCTGGGACAAATAAGTAGAGACTGGTGGAAAATTTAATCAAAAAACAAGTCCCTATGGAGTCACTGGCTTCAAAGACTAAAATAACATAATGAACACCATCATGTAAAATAAACTCATATGACTTCCTAACAAGCAAATGGTGCCATACCACGACACCTACATGGAATTTTGAAAAAAAAATATGTCTCTATTCCCAATACCTTCCTATGGGAAACTTACTAGATAAGACTTTTGAACATAACAACACAAGAATTGTTATCTTCAAATAAAGGCCTCCTCCTCCCCTTCAGCCTTTCCTCTCCATCTCCAAAATTGGTGTCTTTACCAATCTTATGTGTCACTTATTGTAAATAGCAGCAAATACTAAAGTTCCTATAGCCTAGGACCTCATAATGCGGAAATCCAGTCAGTACAGAATTCTTAAAAAAATTGTTTCAAACCCCTGGCTATCAGATATCACATACTACTCTGGTACACAGAAGTAGAGACTGGTGACAAATTTACCAATACCAAGTCCCTGTGGAGTCACTGGTTTCAAAGACTAAAAAAACACAGTGAACACCATCACTAAAATCAAATCAGGTGACTTCCTAACCAGCAAATGGCGCCATACTATGACACCTACACAGAATTTTGAAAAAAGCAGACCTCTTTATTCCCAATACCTTTCAAGGTTATTGGTCTGTGGTATTTCTCCAAAGCAAACATGATACCATCTCAGACCACACAATTTTACCTTGAGAGAGAGGAGCAATAACATAGGCATTACATCTCTCTTTATTGCCCTGACCAAATCCAGCTAAAGGGACCTACCCTAAGTTAATCCACTTCACATGAAGCACCAATATCCAAGGAGGGCCCAGCAACTGAACCAAACAAACCACTTCTGACCAGACATCTCCATTGGAAATTAGATGAACATAATGGAAATGACACAGTGATATGATAGCAATCTCACCATATTACCAATGTAACTATAATGATTTGAGGTACATCTAACTTCAATGTAACAGAATAACATATAAAATATAGTAAAATAATCTAGATAAAATCTCCATGATTATACACAGCCAATCAAAATCAAATGAGAGTACAACATTAACATGAAATGTGTGCAAGTATAAAACAAAATTGAAAACTATACCAAAAAATTTCCAACTTTTTTACAATAAACAGGAAAACACAGAATTAATTCACCCAGAAGTGTATACCCCTTTACAAGCACTTTTTTTTTTACAAAATGTATTGATTCTATAGTACAACACATGATGGCTATGCATTGGAAAACGTACAAGGTCTGGATATCCTAAGTCTACACAATTTATCATCACATAAAAGCTCTCAAAATCTGCTTCAGTCCTGGTTCTTTATCTAAACCTATGGCACCACTACAGGCATTGGCTTTAAGCCCAATATACATATGAGTCTCCAACCATTTGTAAAACAGCTCTTGGTATATTAGGTGAGTAAATAATGCTACTTCTATTATATTTGTCAGATAGTGGGTACATGAAGAATTTGGAAAAAAAGATAGCGAGCTATGGGAAACTTACTAGATAAGACTTTTGAACATAACAACACAAGAATTTTTATCTTCAAATAAAGGCCTCCTCCTCCCCTTCAGCATTTCCTCTCCATCTCCAAAATTGGTGTCTTTACCAATTCTTTGCGTTACTTATTATAAAAATCAGCAGACAGTAAAGTTCCCATAGCCTAAGACCTCATCATCCAGGAAACCAGTCAGTCCAGAATTCTTAAAAAAATAGTTTCAAATCCCTGCCTATGAGATATCACATACTACTCTGGGACAAATAAGTAGAGACTGGTGGCAAATTTAATCAAAAAACAAGTCCCTATGGAGTCACTGGCTTCAAAGACTAAAATAACATAATGAGCACCATCATGTAAAATAAACTTATATAACTTCCTAACAAGCAAATGGTGGCATACCACGACACCTACATGGAATTTTGAAAAAAAAATATGTCTCTATTCCCAATACCTTCCTATGGGAAACTTACTAGATAAGACTTTTGAACATAACAACACAAGAATTGTTATCTTCAAATAAAGTCCTCCTCCTCCCCTTCAGCTTTGCCTCTCCATCTACAAAATTGGTGTCTTTACCAATCTTATGTGTCACTTATTGTAAATAGCAGCAAATACTAAAGTTCCTATAGCCTAGGACCTCATAATGCGGAAATCCAGTCAGTACAGAATTCTTAAAAAAATAGTTTCAAACCCCTGGCTATCAGATATCACATACTACTCTGGTACACAGAAGTAGAGACTGGTGACAAATTTACCAAAACCAAGTCCCTGTGGAGTCACTGGTTTCAAAGGCTAAAAAAACACAGTGAACACCATCACTAAAATCAAATCAGGTGACTTCCTAACCAGCAAATGGCGCCATACTATGACACCTACACAGAATTTTGAAAAAAGCAGACCTCTTTATTCCCAATACCTTTCAAGGTTATTGGTCTGTGGTATTTCTCCAAAACAAACATGATACCATCTCAGACCACACATTTTTACCTTGAGAGAGAGAGGAGCAATAACATAAGCATTACATCTCTCTTTATTGCCCTGACCAAATCCAGCTAAAGGGACCTACCCTAAGTTATTCCACTTCACATGAAGCACCAATATCCAAGGAGGGCCCAGCAACTGAACCAAACAAACCACTTCTGACCAGACATCTCCATTGGAAATTAGATGAACAAAATGGAAATGACACAGTGATATGATAGCAATCTCACCATATTACCAATGTAACTATAATGATTTGAGGTACATCTAACTTCAATGTAACAGAATAACATATAAAATATAGTAAAATAATCTAGATAAAATCTCCATGATTATACACAGCCAATCAAAATCAAATGAGAGTACAACATTAACATGAAATGTGTGCAAGTATAAAACAAAATTGAAAACTATACCAAAAAATTTCCAACTTTTTTACAATAAACAGGAAAACACAGAATTAATTCACCCAGAAGTGTATACCCCTTTACAAGCACTTTTTTTTTTACAAAATGTATTGATTCTATAGTACAACAAATGATAGCTACGCATTGGAAAACGTACAAGGTCTGGATATCCTAAGTCTACACAATTTATCATCACACAAAAGCTCTCAAAATCTGCTTCAGTCCTGGTTCTTTATCTAAACCTATGGCACCACTACAGGCATTGGCTTTAAGTCCAATATACATATGAGTCTCCAACCATTTGTAAAACAGCTCTTGGAATATTAGGTGAGTAAATAATGCTACTTCAATTATATTTGTCAGATAGTGGGTACATGAAGAATTTGGAAAAAAAGATAGCGAGCTATGGGAAACTTACTAGATAAGACTTTTGAACATAACAACACAAGAATTGTTATCTTCAAATAAAGGCCTCCTCCTCCCCTTCAGCCTTTCCTCTCCATCTCCAAAATTGGTGTCTTTACCAATTCTTTGCGTTACTTATTATAAAAATCAGCAGACAGTAAAGTTCCCATAGCCTAAGACCTCATCATCCAGGAAACCAGTCAGTCCAGAATTCTTAAAAAAATAGTTTCAAATCCCTGCCTATGAGATATCACATACTACTCTGGGACAAATAAGTAGAGACTGGTGGCAAATTTAATCAAAAAACAAGTCCCTATGGAGTCACTGGCTTCAAAGACTAAAATAACATAATGAGCACCATCATGTAAAATAAACTCATATGACTTCCTAACAAGCAAATGGTGCCATACCACGACACCTACATGGAATTTTGAAAAAAAAATATGTCTCTATTCCCAATACCTTCCTATGGGAAACTTACTAGATAAGACTTTTGAACATAACAACACAAGAATTGTTATCTTCAAATAAAGGCCTCCTCCTCCCCTTCAGCCTTTCATCTCCATCTCCAAAATTGGTGTCTTTACCAATCTTATGTGTCACTTATTGTAAATAGCAGCAAATACTAAAGTTCCTATAGCCTAGGACCTCATAATGCGGAAATCCAGTCAGTACAGAATTCTTAAAAAAAATAGTTTCAAACCCCTGGCTATCAGATATCACATACTACTCTGGTACACAGAAGTAGAGACTGGTGACAAATTTACCAAAACCAAGTCCCTGTGGAGTCACTGGTTTCAAAGACTAAAAAAACACAGTGAACACCATCACTAAAATCAAATCAGGTGACTTCCTAACCAGCAAATGGTGCCATACTATGACACCTACACAGAATTTTGAAAAAAGCAGACCTCTTTATTCCCAATACCTTTTAAGGTTATTGGTCTGTGGTATTTCTCCAAAACAAACATGATACCATCTCAGACCACACAATTTTACCTTGAGAGAGAGAGGAGCAATAACATAAGCATTACATCTCTCTTTATTGCCCTGACCAAATCCAGCTAAAGGGACCTACCCTAAGTTATTCCACTTCACATGAAGCACCAATATCCAAGGAGGGCCCAGCAACTGAACCAAACAAACCACTTCTGACCAGACATCTCCATTGGAAATTAGATGAACATAATGGAAATGACACAGTGATATGATAGCAATCTCACCATATTACCAATGTAACTATAATGATTTGAGGTACATCTAACTTCAATGTAACAGAATAACATATAAAATATAGTAAAATAATCTAGATAAAATCTCCATGATTATACACAGCCAATCAAAATCAAATGAGAGTACAACATTAACATGAAATGTGTGCAAGTATAAAACAAAATTGAAAACTATACCAAAAAAATCCCAACTTTTTTACAGTAAACAGGAAAACACAGAATTAATTCACCCAGAAGTGTATACCCCTTTACAAGCACTTTTTTTTTTACAAAATGTATTGATTCTATAGTACAACACATGATGGCTATGCATTGGAAAACGTACAAGGTCTGGATATCCTAAGTCTACACAATTTATCATCACACAAAAGCTCTCTAAATCTGCTTCAGTCCTGGTTCTTTATCTAAACCTATGGCACCACTACAGGCATTGGCTTTAAGCCCAATATATATATGAGTCTCCAACCATTTGTAAAACAGCTCTTGGTATATTAGGTGAGTAAATAATGCTACTTCTATTATATTTGTCAGATAGTGGGTACATGAAGAATTTGGAAAAAAAGATAGCGAGCTATGGGAAACTTACTAGATAAGACTTTTGAACATAACAACACAAGAATTTTTATCTTCAAATAAAGGCCTCCTCCTCCCCTTCAGCCTTTCCTCTCCATCTCCAAAATTGGTGTCTTTACCAATTCTTTGCGTTACTTATTATAAAAATCAGCAGACAGTAAAGTTCCCATAGCCTAAGACCTCATCATCCAGGAAACCAGTCAGTCCAGAATTCTTAAAAAAAATAGTTTCAAATCCCTGCCTATGAGATATCACATACTACTCTGGGACAAATAAGTAGAGACTGGTGGCAAATTTAATCAAAAAACAAGTCCCTATGGAGTCACTGGCTTCAAAGACTAAAATAACATAATGAACACCATCATGTAAAATAAACTCATATGACTTCCTAACAAGCAAATGGTGCCATACCACGACACCTACATGGAATTTTGAAAAATAAATATGTCTCTATTCCCAATTCCTTCCTATGGGAAACTTACTAGATAAGACTTTTGAACATAACAACACAAGAATTGTTATCTTCAAATAAAGGCCTCCTCCTCCCCTTCAGCCTTTCCTCTCCATCTCCAAAATTGGTGTCTTTACCAATCTTATGTGTCACTTATTTGTAAATAGCAGCAAATACTAAAGTTCCTATAGCCTAGGACCTCATAATGCGGAAATCCAGTCAGTACAGAATTCTTAAAAAAATAGTTTCAAACCCCTGGCTATCAGATATCACATACTACTCTGGTACACAGAAGTAGAGACTGGTGACAAATTTACCAAAACCAAGTCCCTGTGGAGTCACTGGTTTCAAAGACTAAAAAAACACAGTGAACACCATCACTAAAATCAAATCAGGTGACTTCCTAACCAGCAAATGGCGCCATACTATGACACCTACACAGAATTTTGAAAAAAGCAGACCTCTTTATTCCCAATACCTTTCAAGGTTATTGGTCTGTGGTATTTCTCCAAAACAAACATGATACCATCTCAGACCACACATTTTTACCTTGAGAGAGAGAGGAGCAATAACATAAGCATTACATCTCTCTTTATTGCCCTGACCAAATCCAGCTAAAGGGACCTACCCTAAGTTATTCCACTTCACATGAAGCACCAATATCCAAGGAGGGCCCAACAACTGAACCAAACAAACCACTTCTGACCAGACATCTCCATTGGAAATTAGATGAACATAATGGAAATGACACAGTGATATGATAGCAATCTCACCATATTACCAATGTAACTATAATGATTTGAGGTACATCTAACTTCAATGTAACAGAATAACATATAAAATATAGTAAAAGAATCTAGATAAAATCTTCATGATTATACACAGCCGATCAAAATCAAATGAGAGTACAACATTAACATGAAATGTGTGCAAGTATAAAACAAAATTGAAAACTATACCAAAAAATGTCCAACTTTTTTACAATAAACAGGAAAACACAGAATTAATTCACCCAGAAGTGTATACCCCTTTACAAGCACTTTTTTTTTTACAAAATGTATTGATTCTATAGTACAACACATGATAGCTACGCATTGGAAAACGTACAAGGTCTGGATATCCAAAGTCTACACAATTTATCATCACACAAAAGCTCTCAAAATCTGCTTCAGTCCTGGTTCTTTATCGAAACATATGGCACCACTACAGGCATTGGCTTTAAGCCCAATATACATATGAGTCTCCAACCATTTGTAAAACAGCTCTTGGAATATTAGGTGAGTAAATAATGCTACTTCTATTATATTTGTCAGATAGTGGGTACATGAAGAATTTAGAAAAAAAGATAGCGAGCTATGGGAAACTTACTAGATAAGACTTTTGAACATAACAACACAAGAATTGCTATCTTCAAATAAAGGCCTCCTCCTCCCCTTCAGCCTTTCCTCTCCATCTCCAAAATTGGTGTCTTTACCAATTCTTTGCGTTACTTATTATAAAAATCAGCAGACAGTAAAGTTCCCATAGCCTAAGACCTCATCATCCAGGAAACCAGTCAGTCCAGAATTCTTAAAAAAATAGTTTCAAATCCCTGCCTATGAGATATCACATACTACTCTGGGACAAATAAGTAGAGACTGGTGCAAATTTAATCAAAAAACAAGTCCCTATAGAGTCACTGGCTTCAAAGACTAAAATAACATAATGAACACCATCATGTAAAATAAACTCATATGACTTCCTAACAAGCAAATGGTGCCATACCACGACACCTACATGGAATTTTGAAAAAAAAATATGTCTCTATTCCCAATACCTTCCTATGGGAAACTTACTAAATAAGACTTTTGAACATAACAACGCAAGAATTGTTATCTTCAAATAAAGGCCTCCTCCTCCCCTTCAGCCTTGCCTCTCCATCTCCAAAATTGGTGTATTTACCAATCTTATGTGTCACTTATTGTAAATAGCAGCACATACTAAAGTTCCTATAGCCTAGGACCTCATAATCCGGAAATCCAGTCAGTACAGAATTCTTAAAAAAATAGTTTCAAACCCCTGGCTATCAGATATCACATACTACTCTGGTACACAGAAGTAGAGACTGGTGACAAATTTACCAAAACCAAGTCCCTGTGGAGTCACTGGTTTCAAAGACTAAAAAAACACAGTGAACACCATCACTAAAATCAAATCAGGTGACTTCCTAACCAGCAAATGGCGCCATACTATGACACCTACACAGAATTTTGAAAAAAGCAGACCTCTTTATTCCCAATACCTTTCAAGGTTATTGGTCTGTGGTATTTCTCCAAAACAAACATGATACCATCTCAGACCACACAATTTTACCTTGAGAGAGAGAGGAGCAATAACATAAGCATTACATCTCTCTTTATTGCCCTGACCAAATCCAGCTAAAGGGACCTACCCTAAGTTATTCCACTTCACATGAAGCACCAATATCCAAGGAGGGCCCAGCAACTGAACCAAACAAACCACTTCTGACCAGACATCTCCATTGGAAATTAGATGAACATAATGGAAATGACACAGTGATATGATAGCAATCTCACCATATTACCAATGTAACTATAATGATTTGAGGTACATCTAACTTCAATGTAACAGAATAACATATAAAATATAGTAAAATAATCTAGATAAAATCTCCATGATTATACACAGCCAATCAAAATCAAATGAGAGTACAACATTAACATGAAATGTGTGCAAGTATAAAACAAAATTGAAAACTATACCAAAAAATTTCCAACTTTTTTACAATAAACAGGAAAACACAGAATTAATTCACCCAGAAGTGTATACCCCTTTACAAGCACTTTTTTTTTTACAAAATGTATTGATTCTATAGTACAACACATGATAGCTACGCATTGGAAAACGTACAAGGTCTGGATATCCTAAGTCTACACGATTTATCATCACACAAAAGCTCTCAAAATCTGCTTCCGTCCTGGTTCTTTATCTAAACCTGTGGCCCCACTACAGGCATTGGCTTTAAGTCCAATATACATATGAGTCTCCAACCATTTGTAAAACAGCTCTTGGTATATTAGGTGAGTAAATAATGCTACTTCTATTATATTTGTCAGATAGTGGGTACATGAAGAATTTGGAAAAAAAGATAGCGAGCTATGGGAAACTTACTAGATAAGACTTTTGAACATAACAACACAAGAATTGTTATCTTCAAATAAAGGCCTCCTCCTCCCCTTCAGCCTTTCCTCTCCATCTCCAAAATTGGTGTCTTTACCAATTCTTTGCGTTACTTATTATAAAAATCAGCAGACAGTAAAGTTCCCATAGCCTAAGACCTCATCATCCAGGAAACCAGTCAGTCCAGAATTCTTAAAAAAATAGTTTCAAATCCCTGCCTATGAGATATCACATACTACTCTGGGACAAATAAGTAGAGACTGGTGGCAAATTTAATCAAAAAACAAGTCCCTATGGAGTCACTGGCTTCAAAGACTAAAATAACATAATGAACACCATCATGTAAAATAAACTCATATGACTTCCTAACAAGCAAATGGTGCCATACCACGACACCTACATGGAATTTTGAAAAAAAAAATATGTCTCTATTCCCAATACCTTCCTATGGGAAACTTACTAGATAAGACTTTTGAACATAACACAAGAATTGTTATCTTCAAATAAAGGCCTCCTCCTCCCCTTCAGCCTTTCCTCTCCATCTACAAAATCGGTGTCTTTACCAATCTTATGTGTCACTTATTGTAAATAGCAGCAAATACTAAAGTTCCTATAGCCTAGGACCTCATAATGCGGAAATCCAGTCAGTACAGAATTCTTAAAAAAATAGTTTCAAACCCCTGGCTATCAGCTATCACATACTACTCTGGTACACAGAAGTAGAGACTGGTGACAAATTTACCAAAACCAAGTCCCTGTGGAGTCACTGGTTTCAAAGACTAAAAAAACACAGTGAACACCATCACTAAAATCAAATCAGGTGACTTCCTAACCAGCAAATGGCGCCATACTATGACACCTACACAGAATTTTGAAAAAAGCAGACCTCTTTATTCCCAATACCTTTCAAGGTTATTGGTCTGTGGTATTTCTCCAAAACAAACATGATACCATCTCAGACCACACAATTTTACCTTGAGAGAGAGAGAGGAGCAATAACATAAGCATTACATCTCTCTTTATTGCCCTGACCAAATCCAGCTAAAGGGACCTACCCTAAGTTATTCCACTTCACATGAAGCACCAATATCCAAGGAGGGCCCAGCAACTGAACCAAACAAACCACTTCTGACCAGACATCTCCATTGGAAATTAGATGAACATAATGGAAATGACACAGTGATATGATAGCAATCTCACCATATTACCAATGTAACTATAATGATTTGAGGTACATCTAACTTCAATGTAACAGAATAACATTTTAAAATATAGTAAAATAATCTAGATAAAATCTCCATGATTATACACAGCCAATCAAAATCAAATGAGAGTACAACATTAACATGAAATGTGTGCAAGTATAAAACAAAATTGAAAACTATACCAAAAAATCCCAACTTTTTTACAGTAAACAGGAAAACACAGAATTAATTCACCCAGAAGTGTATACCCCTTTACAAGCACTTTTTTTTTTACAAAATGTATTGATTCTATAGTACAACACATGATGGCTATGCATTGGAAAACGTACAAGGTCTGGATATCCTAAGTCTACACAATTTATCATCACATAAAAGCTCTCTAAATCTGCTTCAGTCCTGGTTCTTTATCTAAACATATGGCACCACTACAGGCATTGGCTTTAAGCCCAATATACATATGAGTCTCCAACCATTTGTAAAACAGCTCTTGGTATATTAGGTGAGTAAATAATGCTACTTCTATTATATTTGTCAGATAGTGGGTACATGAAGAATTTGGAAAAAAAGATAGCGAGCTATGGGAAACTTACTAGATAAGACTTTTGAACATAACAAAACAAGAATTGTTATCTTCAAATAAAGGCCTCCTCCTCCCCTTCAGCCTTTCCTCTCCATCTCCAAAATTGGTGTCTTTACCAATTCTTTGCGTTACTTATTATAAAAATTAGCAGACAGTAAAGTTCCCATAGCCTAAGACCTCATCATCCAGGAAACCAGTCAGTCCAGAATTCTTAAAAAAATAGTTTCAAATCCCTGCCTATGAGATATCACATACTACTCTGGGACAAATAAGTAGAGACTGGTGGCAAATTTAATCAAAAAACAAGTCCCTATGGAGTCACTGGCTTCAAAGACTAAAATAACATAATGAACACCATCATGTAAAATAAACTCATATGACTTCCTAACAAGCAAATGGTGCCATACCACGACACCTACATGGAATTTTGAAAAAAAAATATGTCTCTATTCCCAATACCTTCCTATGGGAAACTTACTAGATAAGACTTTTGAACATAACACAAGAATTGTTATCTTCAAATAAAGGCCTCCTCCTCCCCTTCAGCCTTTCCTCTCCATCTACAAAATTGGTGTCTTTACCAATCTTATGTGTCACTTATTGTAAATAGCAGCAAATACTAAAGTTCCTATAGCCTAGGACCTCATAATGCGGAAATCCAGTCAGTACAGAATTCTTAAAAAAATAGTTTCAAACCCCTGGCTATCAGATATCACATACTACTCTGGTACACAGAAGTAGAGACTGGTGACAAATTTACCAAAACCAAGTCCCTGTGGAGTCACTGGTTTCAAAGACTAAAAAAACACAGTGAACACCATCACTAAAATCAAATCAGGTGACTTCCTAACCAGCAAATGGCGCCATACTATGACACCTACACAGAATTTTGAAAAAAGCAGACCTCTTTATTCCCAATTCCTTTCAAGGTTATTGGTCTGTGGTATTTCTCCAAAACAAACATGATACCATCTCAGACCACACAATTTTACCTTGAGAGAGAGAGGAGCAATAACATAAGCATTACATCTCTCTTTATTGCCCTGACCAAATCCAGCTAAAGGGACCTACCCTAAGTTATTCCACATCACATGAAGCACCAATATCCAAGGAGGGCCCAGCAACTGAACCAAACAAACCACTTCTGACCAGACATCTCCATTGGAAATTAGATGAACATAATGGAAATGACACAGTGATATGATAGCAATCTCACCATATTACCAATGTAACTATAATGATTTGAGGTACATCTAACTTCAATGTAACAGAATAACATATAAAATATAGTAAAATAATCTAGATAAAATCTCCATGATTATACACAGCCAATCAAAATCAAATGAGAGTACAACATTAACATGAAATGTGTGCAAGTATAAAACAAAATTTAAAACTATACCAAAAAATTTCCAACTTTTTTACAATAAACAGGAAAACACAGAATTAATTCACCCAGAAGTGTATACCCCTTTACAAGCACTTTTTTTTTTACAAAATGTATTGATTCTATAGTACAACACATGATAGCTACGCATTGGAAAACGTACAAGGTCTGGATATCCTAAGTCTACACAATTTATCATCACACAAAAGCTCTCAAAATCTGCTTCAGTCCTGGTTCTTTATCTAAACCTTTGGCCCCACTACAGGCATTGGCTTTAAGTCCAATATACATATGAGTCTCCAACCATTTGTAAAACAGCTCTTGGAATATTAGGTGAGTAAATAATGCTACTTCTATTATATTTGTCAGATAGTGGGTACATGAAGAATTTGGAAAAAAAGATAGCGAGCTATGGGAAACTTACTAGATAAGACTTTTGAACATAACAACACAAGAATTGTTATCTTCAAATAAAGGCCTCCTCCTCCCCTTCAGCCTTTCCTCTCCATCTCCAAAATTGGTGTCTTTACCAATTCTTTGCGTTACTTATTATAAAAATCAGCAGACAGTAAAGTTCCCATAGCCTAAGACCTCATCATCCAGGAAACCAGTCAGTCCAGAATTCTTAAAAAAATAGTTTCAAATCCCTGCCTATGAGATATCACATACTACTCTGGGACAAATAAGTAGAGACTGGTGGCAAATTTAATCAAAAAACAAGTCCCTATGGAGTCACTGGCTTCAAAGACTAAAATAACATAATGAACACCATCATGTAAAATAAACTCATATGACTTCCTAACAAGCAAATGGTGCCATACCACGACACCTACATGGAATTTTGAAAAAAAAATATGTCTCTATTCCCAATACCTTCCTATGGGAAACTTACTAGATAAGACTTTTGAACATAACACAAGAATTGTTATCTTCAAATAAAGGCCTCCTCCTCCCCTTCAGCCTTTCCTCTCCATCTACAAAATTGGTGTCTTTACCAATCTTATGTGTCACTTATTGTAAATAGCAGCAAATACTAAAGTTCCTATAGCCTAGGACCTCATAATGCGGAAATCCAGTCAGTACAGAATTCTTAAAAAAATAGTTTCAAACCCCTGGCTATCAGATATCACATACTACTCTGGTACACAGAAGTAGAGACTGGTGACAAATTTACCAAAACCAAGTCCCTGTGGAGTCACTGGTTTCAAAGACTAAAAAAACACAGTGAACACCATCACTAAAATCAAATCAGGTGACTTCCTAACCAGCAAATGGCGCCATACTATGACACCTACACAGAATTTTGAAAAAAGCAGACCTCTTTTTTCCCAATACCTTTTAAGGTTATTGGTCTGTGGTATTTCTCCAAAACAAACATGATACCATCTCAGACCACACAATTTTACCTTGAGAGAGAGAGGAGCAATAACATAAGCATTACATCTCTCTTTATTGCCCTGACCAAATCCAGCTAAAGGGACCTACCCTAAGTTATTCCACTTCACATGAAGCACCAATATCCAAGGAGGGCCCAGCAACTGAACCAAACAAACCACTTCTGACCAGACATCTCCATTGGAAATTAGATGAACATAATGGAAATGACACAGTGATATGATAGCAATCTCACCATATTACCAATGTAACTATAATGATTTGAGGTACATCTAACTTCAATGTAACAGAATAACATATAAAATATAGTAAAATAATCTAGATAAAATCTCCATGATTATACACAGCGAATCAAAATCAAATGAGAGTACAACATTAACATGAAATGTGTGCAAGTATAAAACAAAATTGAAAACTATACCAAAAAAATCCCAACTTTTTTACAGTAA
Source organism: Rhinoderma darwinii (assembly GCF_050947455.1). Taxonomy (NCBI): domain Eukaryota; kingdom Metazoa; phylum Chordata; class Amphibia; order Anura; family Rhinodermatidae; genus Rhinoderma; species Rhinoderma darwinii. The sequence continues at coordinate 362,717 of NW_027461717.1, forward strand.
ACAGGAAAACACAGAATTAATTCACCCAGAAGTGTATACCCCTTTACAAGCACTTTTTTTTTTACAAAATGTATTGATTCTATAGTACAACACATGATGGCTATGCATTGGAAAACGTACAAGGTCTGGATATCCTAAGTCTACACAATTTATCATCACATAAAAGCTCTCTAAATCTGCTTCAGTCCTGGTTCTTTATCTAAACATATGGCACCACTACAGGCATTGGCTTTAAGCCCAATATACATATGAGTCTCCAACCATTTGTAAAACAGCTCTTGGTATATTAGGTGAGTAAATAATGCTACTTCTATTATATTTGTCAGATAGTGGGTACATGAAGAATTTGGAAAAAAAGATAGCGAGCTATGGGAAACTTACTAGATAAGACTTTTGAACATAACAACACAAGAATTTTTATCTTCAAATAAAGGCCTCCTCCTCCCCTTCAGCCTTTCCTCTCCATCTCCAAAATTGGTGTCTTTACCAATTCTTTGCGTTACTTATTATAAAAATCAGCAGACAGTAAAGTTCCCATAGCCTAAGACCTCATCATCCAGGAAACCAGTCAGTCCAGAATTCTTAAAAAAAATAGTTTCAAATCCCTGCCTATGAGATATCACATACTACTCTGGGACAAATAAGTAGAGACTGGTGGCAAATTTAATCAAAAAACAAGTCCCTATGGAGTCACTGGCTTCAAAGACTAAAATAACATAATGAACACCATCATGTAAAATAAACTCATATGACTTCCTAACAAGCAAATGGTGCCATACCACGACACCTACATGGAATTCTGAAAAATAAATATGTCTCTATTCCCAATTCCTTCCTATGGGAAACTTACTAGATAAGACTTTTGAACATAACAACACAAGAATTGTTATCTTCAAATAAAGGCCTCCTCCTCCCCTTCAGCCTTTCCTCTCCATCTCCAAAATTGGTGTCTTTACCAATCTTATGTGTCACTTATTGTAAATAGCAGCAAATACTAAAGTTCCTATAGCCTAGGACCTCATAATGCGGAAATCCAGTCAGTACAGAATTCTTTAAAAAAATAGTTTCAAACCCCTGGCTATCAGATATCACATACTACTCTGGTACACAGAAGTAGAGACTGGTGACAAATTTACCAAAACCAAGTCCCTGTGGAGTCACTGGTTTCAAAGACTAAAAAAACACAGTGAACACCATCACTAAAATCAAATCAGGTGACTTCCTAACCAGCAAATGGCGCCATACTATGACACCTACACAGAATTTTGAAAAAAGCAGACCTCTTTATTCCCAATACCTTTCAAGGTTATTGGTCTGTGGTATTTCTCCAAAACAAACATGATACCATCTCAGACCACACATTTTTACCTTGAGAGAGAGAGGAGCAATAACATAAGCATTACATCTCTCTTTATTGCCCTGACCAAATCCAGCTAAAGGGACCTACCCTAAGTTATTCCACTTCACATGAAGCACCAATATCCAAGGAGGGCCCAACAACTGAACCAAACAAACCACTTCTGACCAGACATCTCCATTGGAAATTAGATGAACATAATGGAAATGACACAGTGATATGATAGCAATCTCACCATATTACCAATGTAACTATAATGATTTGAGGTACATCTAACTTCAATGTAACAGAATAACATATAAAATATAGTAAAAGAATCTAGATAAAATCTCCATGATTATACACAGCCAATCAAAATCAAATGAGAGTACAACATTAACATGAAATGTGTGCAAGTATAAAACAAAATTGAAAACTATACCAAAAAATGTCCAACTTTTTTACAATAAACAGGAAAACACAGAATTAATTCACCCAGAAGTGTATACCCCTTTACAAGCACTTTTTTTTTTACAAAATGTATTGATTCTATAGTACAACACATGATAGCTACGCATTGGAAAACGTACAAGGTCTGGATATCCTAAGTCTACACGATTTATCATCACACAAAAGCTCTCAAAATCTGCTTCCGTCCTGGTTCTTTATCTAAACATATGGCACCACTACAGGCATTGGCTTTAAGCCCAATATACATATGAGTCTCCAACCATTTGTAAAACAGCTCTTGGTATATTAGGTGAGTAAATAATGCTACTTCTATTATATTTGTCAGATAGTGGGTACATGAAGAATTTGGAAAAAAAGATAGCGAGCTATGGGAAACTTACTAGATAAGACTTTTGAACATAACAAAACAAGAATTGTTATCTTCAAATAAAGGCCTCCTCCTCCCCTTCAGCCTTTCCTCTCCATCTCCAAAATTGGTGTCTTTACCAATTCTTTGCGTTACTTATTATAAAAATTAGCAGACAGTAAAGTTCCCATAGCCTAAGACCTCATCATCCAGGAAACCAGTCAGTCCAGAATTCTTAAAAAAATAGTTTCAAATCCCTGCCTATGAGATATCACATACTACTCTGGGACAAATAAGTAGAGACTGGTGGCAAATTTAATCAAAAAACAAGTCCCTATGGAGTCACTGGCTTCAAAGACTAAAATAACATAATGAACACCATCATGTAAAATAAACTCATATGACTTCCTAACAAGCAAATGGTGCCATACCACGACACCTACATGGAATTTTGAAAAAAAAATATGTCTCTATTCCCAATACCTTCCTATGGGAAACTTACTAGATAAGACTTTTGAACATAACACAAGAATTGTTATCTTCAAATAAAGGCCTCCTCCTCCCCTTCAGCCTTTCCTCTCCATCTACAAAATTGGTGTCTTTACCAATCTTATGTGTCACTTATTGTAAATAGCAGCAAATACTAAAGTTCCTATAGCCTAGGACCTCATAATGCGGAAATCCAGTCAGTACAGAATTCTTAAAAAAATAGTTTCAAACCCCTGGCTATCAGATATCACATACTACTCTGGTACACAGAAGTAGAGACTGGTGACAAATTTACCAAAACCAAGTCCCTGTGGAGTCACTGGTTTCAAAGACTAAAAAAACACAGTGAACACCATCACTAAAATCAAATCAGGTGACTTCCTAACCAGCAAATGGCGCTATACTATGACACCTACACAGAATTTTGAAAAAAGCAGACCTCTTTATTCCCAATACCTTTCAAGGTTATTGGTCTGTGGTATTTCTCCAAAACAAACATGATACCATCTCAGACCACACATTTTTACCTTGAGAGAGAGAGGAGCAATAACATAAGCATTACATCTCTCTTTATTGCCCTGACCAAATCCAGCTAAAGGGACCTACCCTAAGTTATTCCACTTCACATGAAGCACCAATATCCAAGGAGGGCCCAACAACTGAACCAAACAAACCACTTCTGACCAGACATCTCCATTGGAAATTAGATGAACATAATGGAAATGACACAGTGATATGATAGCAATCTCACCATATTACCAATGTAACTATAATGATTTGAGGTACATCTAACTTCAATGTAACAGAATAACATATAAAATATAGTAAAAGAATCTAGATAAAATCTCCATGATTATACACAGCCAATCAAAATCAAATGAGAGTACAACATTAACATGAAATGTGTGCAAGTATAAAACAAAATTGAAAACTATACCAAAAAATTTCCAACTTTTTTACAATAAACAGGAAAACACAGAATTAATTCACCCAGAAGTGTATACCCCTTTACAAGCACTTTTTTTTTTACAAAATGTATTGATTCTATAGTACAACACATGATAGCTACGCATTGGAAAACGTACAAGGTCTGGATATCCAAAGTCTACACAATTTATCATCACACAAAAGCTCTCAAAATCTGCTTCAGTCCTGGTTCTTTATCGAAACATATGGCACCACTACAGGCATTGGCTTTAAGTCCAATATAAATATGAGTCTCCAACCATTTGTAAAACAGCTCTTGGAATATTAGGTGAGTAAATAATGCTACTTCTATTATATTTGTCAGATAGTGGGTACATGAAGAATTTGGAAAAAAAGATAGCGAGCTATGGGAAACTTACTAGATAAGACTTTTGAACATAACAACACAAGAATTGTTATCTTCAAATAAAGGCCTCCTCCTCCCCTTCAGCCTTTCCTCTCCATCTCCAAAATTGGTGTCTTTACCAATTCTTTGCGTTACTTATTATAAAAATCAGCAGACAGTAAAGTTCCCATAGCCTAAGACCTCATCATCCAGGAAACCAGTCAGTCCAGAATTCTTAAAAAAATAGTTTCAAATCCCTGCCTATGAGATATCACATACTACTCTGGGACAAATAAGTAGAGACTGGTGGCAAATTTAATCAAAAAACAAGTCCCTATGGAGTCACTGGCTTCAAAGACTAAAATAACATAATGAACACCATCATGTAAAATAAACTCATATGACTTCCTAACAAGCAAATGGTGCCATACCACGACACCTACATGGAATTTTGAAAAAAAAATATGTCTCTATTCCCAATACCTTCCTATGGGAAACTTACTAGATAAGACTTTTGAACATAACACAAGAATTGTTATCTTCAAATAAAGGCCTCCTCCTCCCCTTCAGCCTTTCCTCTCCATCTACAAAATTGGTGTCTTTACCAATCTTATGTGTCACTTATTGTAAATAGCAGCAAATACTAAAGTTCCTATAGCCTAGGACCTCATAATGCGGAAATCCAGTCAGTACAGAATTCTTTAAAAAAATAGTTTCAAACCCCTGGCTATCAGATATCACATACTACTCTGGTACACAGAAGTAGAGACTGGTGACAAATTTACCAAAACCAAGTCCCTGTGGAGTCACTGGTTTCAAAGACTAAAAAAACACAGTGAACACCATCACTAAAATCAAATCAGGTGACTTCCTAACCAGCAAATGGCGCCATACTATGACACCTACACAGAATTTTGAAAAAAGCAGACCTCTTTATTCCCAATACCTTTCAAGGTTATTGGTCTGTGGTATTTCTCCAAAACAAACATGATACCATCTCAGACCACACATTTTTACCTTGAGAGAGAGAGGAGCAATAACATAAGCATTACATCTCTCTTTATTGCCCTGACCAAATCCAGCTAAAGGGACCTACCCTAAGTTATTCCACTTCACATGAAGCACCAATATCCAAGGAGGGCCCAACAACTGAACCAAACAAACCACTTCTGACCAGACATCTGCATTGGAAATTAGATGAACATAATGGAAATGACACAGTGATATGATAGCAATCTCACCATATTACCAATGTAACTATAATGATTTGAGGTACATCTAACTTCAATGTAACAGAATAACATATAAAATATAGTAAAAGAATCTAGATAAAATCTCCATGATTATACACAGCCAATCAAAATCAAATGAGAGTACAACATTAACATGAAATGTGTGCAAGTATAAAACAAAATTGAAAACTATACCAAAAAATTTCCAACTTTTTTACAATAAACAGGAAAACACAGAATTAATTCACCCAGAAGTGTATACCCCTTTACAAGCACTTTTTTTTTTACAAAATGTATTGATTCTATAGTACAACACATGATGGCTACGCATTGGAAAACGTACAAGGTCTGGATATCCTAAGTCTACACAATTTATCATCACATAAAAGCTCTCTAAATCTGCTTCAGTCCTGGTTCTTTATCTAAACCTATGGCACCACTACAGGCATTGGCTTTAAGCCCAATATACATATGAGTCTCCAACCATTTGTAAAACAGCTCTTGGTATATTAGGTGAGTAAATAATGCTACTTCTATTATATTTGTCAGATAGTGGGTACATGAAGAATTTGGAAAAAAAGATAGCGAGCTATGGGAAACTTACTAGATAAGACTTTTGAACATAACAACACAAGAATTGTTATCTTCAAATAAAGGCCTCCTCCTCCCCTTCAGCCTTTCCTCTCCATCTCCAAAATTGGTGTCTTTACCAATTCTTTGCGTTACTTATTATAAAAATCAGCAGACAGTAAAGTTCCCATAGCCTAAGACCTCATCATCCAGGAAACCAGTCAGTCCAGAATTCTTAAAAAAATAGTTTCAAATCCCTGCCTATGAGATATCACATACTACTCTGGGACAAATAAGTAGAGACTGGTGGCAAATTTAATCAAAAAACAAGTCCCTATGTAGTCACTGGCTTCAAAGACTAAAATAACATAATGAACACCATCATGTAAAATAAACTCATATGACTTCCTAACAAGCAAATGGTGCCATACCACGACACCTACATGGAATTTTGAAAAAAAAATATGTCTCTATTCCCAATACCTTCCTATGGGAAACTTACTAGATAAGACTTTTGAACATAACACAAGAATTGTTATCTTCAAATAAAGGCCTCCTCCTCCCCTTCAGCCTTTCCTCTCCATCTACAAAATTGGTGTCTTTACCAATCTTATGTGTCACTTATTGTAAATAGCAGCAAATACTAAAGTTCCTATAGCCTAGGACCTCATAATGCGGAAATCCAGTCAGTACAGAATTCTTAAAAAAATAGTTTCAAACCCCTGGCTATCAGATATCACATACTACTCTGGTACACAGAAGTAGAGACTGGTGACAAATTTACCAAAACCAAGTCCCTGTGGAGTCACTGGTTTCAAAGACTAAAAAAACACAGTGAACACCATCACTAAAATCAAATCAGGTGACTTCCTAACCAGCAAATGGCGCCATACTATGACACCTACACAGAATTTTGAAAAAAGCAGACCTCTTTATTCCCAATACCTTTCAAGGTTATTGGTCTGTGGTATTTCTCCAAAACAAACATGATACCATCTCAGACCACACATTTTTACCTTGAGAGAGAGAGGAGCAATAACATAAGCATTACATCTCTCTTTATTGCCCTGACCAAATCCAGCTAAAGGGACCTACCCTAAGTTATTCCACTTCACATGAAGCACCAATATCCAAGGAGGGCCCAACAACTGAACCAAACAAACCACTTCTGACCAGACATCTGCATTGGAAATTAGATGAACATAATGGAAATGACACAGTGATATGATAGCAATCTCACCATATTACCAATGTAACTATAATGATTTGAGGTACATCTAACTTCAATGTAACAGAATAACATATAAAATATAGTAAAAGAATCTAGATAAAATCTCCATGATTATACACAGCCAATCAAAATCAAATGAGAGTACAACATTAACATGAAATGTGTGCAAGTATAAAACAAAATTGAAAACTATACCAAAAAATTTCCAACTTTTTTACAATAAACAGGAAAACACAGAATTAATTCACCCAGAAGTGTATACCCCTTTACAAGCACTTTTTTTTTTACAAAATGTATTGATTCTATAGTACAACACATGATGGCTACGCATTGGAAAACGTACAAGGTCTGGATATCCTAAGTCTACACAATTTATCATCACATAAAAGCTCTCTAAATCTGCTTCAGTCCTGGTTCTTTATCTAAACCTATGGCACCACTACAGGCATTGGCTTTAAGCCCAATATACATATGAGTCTCCAACCATTTGTAAAACAGCTCTTGGTATATTAGGTGAGTAAATAATGCTACTTCTATTATATTTGTCAGATAGTGGGTACATGAAGAATTTGGAAAAAAAGATAGCGAGCTATGGGAAACTTACTAGATAAGACTTTTGAACATAACAACACAAGAATTGTTATCTTCAAATAAAGGCCTCCTCCTCCCCTTCAGCCTTTCCTCTCCATCTCCAAAATTGGTGTCTTTACCAATCTTATGTGTCACTTATTGAAAATAGCAGCAAATACTAAAGTTCCTATAGCCTAGGACCTCATAATGCGGAAATCCAGTCAGTACAGAATTCTTAAAAAAATTGTTCAAACCCCTGGCTATCAGATATCACATACTACTCTGGTACACAGAAGTAGAGACTGGTGACAAATTTACCAAAACCAAGTCCCTGTGGAGTCACTGGTTTCAAAGACTAAAAAAACACAGTGAACACCATCACTAAAATCAAATCAGGTGACTTCCTAACCAGCAAATGGCGCTATACTAAGACACCTACACAGAATTTTGAAAAAAGCAGACCTCTTTATTCCCAATACCTTTCAAGGTTATTGGTCTGTGGTATTTCTCCAAAACAAACATGATACCATCTCAGACCACACAATTTTACCTTGAGAGAGAGGAGCAATAACATAGGCATTACATCTCTCTTTATTGCCCTGACCAAATCCAGCTAAAGGGACCTACCCTAAGTTATTCCACTTCACATGAAGCACCAATATCCAAGGAGGGCCCAGCAACTGAACCAAACAAACCACTTCTGACCAGACATCTCCATTGGAAATTAGATGAACATAATAGAAATGACACAGTGATATGATAGCAATCTCACCATATTACCAATGTAACTATAATGATTTGAGGTACATCTAACTTCAATGTAACAGAATAACATATAAAATATAGTAAAATAATCTAGATAAAATCTCCATGATTATACAAACAAAATTGAAAACTATACCAAAAAATTTCCAACTTTTTTACAATAAACAGGAAAACACAGAATTAATTCACCCAGAAGTGTATACCCCTTTACAAGCACTTTTTTTTTTTACAAAATGTATTGATTCTATAGTACAACAAATGATAGCTACGCATTGGAAAACGTACAAGGTCTGGATATCCTAAGTCTACACAATTTATCATCACACAAAAGCTCTCAAAGTCTGCTTCAGTCCTGGTTCTTTATCTAAACCTATGGCACCACTACAGGCATTGGCTTTAAGTCCAATATACATATGAGTCTCCAACCATTTGTAAAACAGCTCTTGGTATATTAGGTGAGTAAATAATGCTACTTTTATTATATTTGTCAGATAGTGGGTACATGAAGAATTTGGAAAAAAAGATAGCGAGCTATGGGAAACTTACTAGATAAGACTTTTGAACATAACAACACAAGAATTGTTATCTTCAAATAAAGGCCTCCTCCTCCCCTTCAGCCTTTCTTCTCCATCTCCAAAATTGGTGTCTTTACCAATTCTTTGCGTTACTTATTATAAAAATCAGCAGACAGTAAAGTTCCCATAGCCTAAGACCTCATCATCCAGGAAACCAGTCAGTCCAGAATTCTTAAAAAAAATAGTTTCAAATCCCTGCCTATGAGATATCACATACTACTCTGGGACAAATAAGTAGAGACTGGTGGCAAATTTAATCAAAAAACAAGTCCCTATGGAGTCACTGGCTTCAAAGACTAAAATAACATAATGAACACCATCATGTAAAATAAACTCATATGACTTCCTAACAAGCAAATGGTGCCATACCACAACACCTACATGGAATTCTGAAAAATAAATATGTCTCTATTCCCAATTCCTTCCTATGGGAAACTTACTAGATAAGACTTTTGAACATAACAACACAAGAATTGTTATCTTCAAATAAAGGCCTCCTCCTCCCCTTCAGCCTTTCCTCTCCATCTCCAAAATTGGTGTCTTTACCAATCTTATGTGTCACTTATTGTAAATAGCAGCAAATACTAAAGTTCCTATAGCCTAGGACCTCATAATGCGGAAATCCAGTCAGTACAGAATTCTTAAAAAAATAGTTTCAAACCCCTGGCTATCAGATATCACATACTACTCTGGTACACAGAAGTAGAGACTGGTGACAAATTTACCAAAACCAAGTCCCTGTGGAGTCACTGGTTTCAAAGACTAAAAAAACACAGTGAACACCATCACTAAAATCAAATCAGGTGACTTCCTAACCAGCAAATGGCGCCATACTATGACACCTACACAGAATTTTGAAAAAAGCAGACCTCTTTATTCCCAATACCTTTCAAGGTTATTGGTCTGTGGTATTTCTCCAAAACAAACATGATACCATCTCAGACCACACATTTTTACCTTGAGAGAGAGAGGAGCAATAACATAAGCATTACATCTCTCTTTATTGCCCTGACCAAATCCAGCTAAAGGGACCTACCCTAAGTTATTCCACTTCACATGAAGCACCAATATCCAAGGAGGGCCCAGCAACTGAACCAAACAAACCACTTCTGACCAGACATCTCCATTGGAAATTAGATGAACATAATGGAAATGACACAGTGATATGATAGCAATCTCACCATATTACCAATGTAACTATAATGATTTGAGGTACATCTAACTTCAATGTAACAGAATAACATATAAAATATAGTAAAATAATCTAGATAAAATCTCCATGATTATACACAGCCAATCAAAATCAAATGAGAGTACAACATTAACATGAAATGTGTGCAAGTATAAAACAAAATTGAAAACTATACCAAAAAATTTCCAACTTTTTTACAATAAACAGGAAAACACAGAATTAATTCACCCAGAAGTGTATACCCCTTTACAAGCACTTTTTTTTTTACAAAATGTATTGATTCTATAGTACAACACATGATAGCTACGCATTGGAAAACGTACAAGGTCTGGATATCCAAAGTCTACACAATTTTTCATCACACAAAAGCTCTCAAAATCTGCTTCAGTCCTGGTTCTTTATCGAAACATATGGCACCACTACAGGCATTGGCTTTAAGCCCAATATACATATGAGTCTCCAACCATTTGTAAAACAGCTCTTGGTATATTAGGTGAGTAAATGATGCTACTTCTATTATATTTGTCAGATAGTGGGTACATGAAGAATTTAGAAAAAAAGATAGCGAGCTATGGGAAACTTACTAGATAAGACTTTTGAACATAACAACACAAGAATTGCTATCTTCAAATAAAGGCCTCCTCCTCCCCTTCAGCCTTTCCTCTCCATCTCCAAAATTGGTGTCTTTACCAATTCTTTGCGTTACTTATTATAAAAATCAGCAGACAGTAAAGTTCCCATAGCCTAAGACCTCATCATCCAGGAAACCAGTCAGTCCAGAATTCTTAAAAAAATAGTTTCAAATCCCTGCCTATGAGATATCACATACTACTCTGGGACAAATAAGTAGAGACTGGTGCAAATTTAATCAAAAAACAAGTCCCTATAGAGTCACTGGCTTCAAAGACTAAAATAACATAATGAACACCATCATGTAAAATAAACTCATATGACTTCCTAACAAGCAAATGGTGCCATACCACGACACCTACATGGAATTTTGAAAAAAAAATATGTCTCTATTCCCAATTCCTTCCTATGGGAAACTTACTAGATAAGACTTTTGAACATAACAACACAAGAATTGTTATCTTCAAATAAAGGCCTCCTCCTCCCCTTCAGCCTTGCCTCTCCATCTCCAAAATTGGTGTATTTACCAATCTTATGTGTCACTTATTGTAAATAGCAGCAAATACTAAAGTTCCTATAGCCTAGGACCTCATAATCCGGAAATCCAGTCAGTACAGAATTCTTAAAAAAATAGTTTCAAACCCCTGGCTATCAGATATCACATACTACTCTGGTACACAGAAGTAGAGACTGGTGACAAATTTACCAAAACCAAGTCCCTGTGGAGTCACTGGTTTCAAAGACTAAAAAAACACAGTGAACACCATCACTAAAATCAAATCAGGTGACTTCCTAACCAGCAAATGGCGCCATACTATGACACCTACACAGAATTTTGAAAAAAGCAGACCTCTTTATTCCCAATACCTTTCAAGGTTATTGGTCTGTGGTATTTCTCCAAAACAAACATGATACCATCTCAGACCACACAATTTTACCTTGAGAGAGAGAGAGGAGCAATAACATAAGCATTACATCTCTCTTTATTGCCCTGACCAAATCCAGCTAAAGGGACCTACCCTAAGTTATTCCACTTCACATGAAGCACCAATATCCAAGGAGGGCCCAGCAACTGAACCAAACAAACCACTTCTGACCAGACATCTCCATTGGAAATTAGATGAACATAATGGAAATGACATAGTGATATGATAGCAATCTCACCATATTACCAATGTAACTATAATGATTTGAGGTACATCTAACTTCAATGTAACAGAATAACATATAAAATATAGTAAAAGAATCTAGATAAAATCTCCATGATTATACACAGCCAATCAAAATCAAATGAGAGTACAACATTAACATGAAATGTGTGCAAGTATAAAACAAAATTGAAAACTATACCAAAAAATTTCCAACTTTTTTACAATAAACAGGAAAACACAGAATTAATTCACCCAGAAGTGTATACCCCTTTACAAGCACTTTTTTTTTTACAAAATGTATTGATTCTATAGTACAACACATGATGGCTACGCATTGGAAAACGTACAAGGTCTGGATATCCTAAGTCTACACAATTTATCATCACATAAAAGCTCTCTAAATCTGCTTCAGTCCTGGTTCTTTATCTAAACCTATGGCACCACTACAGGCATTGGCTTTAAGCCCAATATACATATGAGTCTCCAACCATTTGTAAAACAGCTCTTGGTATATTAGGTGAGTAAATAATGCTACTTCTATTATATTTGTCAGATAGTGGGTACATGAAGAATTTGGAAAAAAAGATAGCGAGCTATGGGAAACTTACTAGATAAGACTTTTGAACATAACAACACAAGAATTGTTATCTTCAAATAAAGGCCTCCTCCTCCCCTTCAGCCTTTCCTCTCCATCTCCAAAATTGGTGTCTTTACCAATTCTTTGCGTTACTTATTATAAAAATCAGCAGACAGTAAAGTTCCCATAGCCTAAGACCTCATCATCCAGGAAACCAGTCAGTCCAGAATTCTTAAAAAAATAGTTTCAAATCCCTGCCTATGAGATATCACATACTACTCTGGGACAAATAAGTAGAGACTGGTGGCAAATTTAATCAAAAAACAAGTCCCTATGTAGTCACTGGCTTCAAAGACTAAAATAACATAATGAACACCATCATGTAAAATAAACTCATATGACTTCCTAACAAGCAAATGGTGCCATACCACGACACCTACATGGAATTTTGAAAAAAAAATATGTCTCTATTCCCAATACCTTCCTATGGGAAACTTACTAGATAAGACTTTTGAACATAACACAAGAATTGTTATCTTCAAATAAAGGCCTCCTCCTCCCCTTCAGCCTTTCCTCTCCATCTCCAAAATTGGTGTCTTTACCAATCTTATGTGTCACTTATTGAAAATAGCAGCAAATACTAAAGTTCCTATAGCCTAGGACCTCATAATGCGGAAATCCAGTCAGTACAGAATTCTTAAAAAAATTGTTTCAAACCCCTGGCTATCAGATATCACATACTACTCTGGTACACAGAAGTAGAGACTGGTGACAAATTTACCAAAACCAAGTCCCTGTGGAGTCACTGGTTTCAAAGACTAAAAAAACACAGTGAACACCATCACTAAAATCAAATCAGGTGACTTCCTAACCAGCAAATGGCGCTATACTATGACACCTACACAGAATTTTGAAAAAAGCAGACCTCTTTATTCCCAATACCTTTCAAGGTTATTGGTCTGTGGTATTTCTCCAAAACAAACATGATACCATCTCAGACCACACAATTTTACCTTGAGAGAGAGGAGCAATAACATAGGCATTACATCTCTCTTTATTGCCCTGACCAAATCCAGCTAAAGGGACATACCCTAAGTTAATCCACTTCACATGAAGCACCAATATCCAAGGAGGGCCCAGCAACTGAACCAAACAAACCACTTCTGACCAGACATCTCCATTGGAAATTAGATGAACATAATAGAAATGACACAGTGATATGATAGCAATCTCACCATATTACCAATGTAACTATAATGATTTGAGGTACATCTAACTTCAATGTAACAGAATAACATATAAAATATAGTAAAATAATCTAGATAAAATCTCCATGATTATACACAGCCAATCAAAATCAAATGAGAGTACAACATTAACATGAAATGTGTGCAAGTATAAAACAAAATTGAAAACTATACCAAAAAATTTCCAACTTTTTTACAATAAACAGGAAAACACAGAATTAATTCACCCAGAAGTGTATACCCCTTTACAAGCACTTTTTTTTTTTACAAAATGTATTGATTCTATAGTACAACAAATGATAGCTACGCATTGGAAAACGTACAAGGTCTGGATATCCTAAGTCTACACAATTTATCATCACACAAAAGCTCTCAAAGTCTGCTTCAGTCCTGGTTCTTTATCTAAACCTATGGCACCACTACAGGCATTGGCTTTAAGTCCAATATACATATGAGTCTCCAACCATTTGTAAAACAGCTCTTGGTATATTAGGTGAGTAAATAATGCTACTTTTATTATATTTGTCAGATAGTGGGTACATGAAGAATTTGGAAAAAAAGATAGCGAGCTATGGGAAACTTACTAGATAAGTCTTTTGAACATAACAACACAAGAATTGTTATCTTCAAATAAAGGCCTCCTCCTCCCCTTCAGCCTTTCCTCTCCATCTCCAAAATTGGTGTCTTTACCAATTCTTTGCGTTACTTATTATAAAAATCAGCAGACAGTAAAGTTCCCATAGCCTAAGACCTCATCATCCAGGAAACCAGTCAGTCCAGAATTCTTAAAAAAATAGTTTCAAATCCCTGCCTATGAGATATCACATACTACTCTGGGACAAATAAGTAGAGACTGGTGGCAAATTTAATCAAAAAACAAGTCCCTATGGAGTCACTGGCTTCAAAGACTAAAATAACATAATGAACACCATCATGTAAAATAAACTCATATGACTTCCTAACAAGCAAATGGTGCCATACCACGACACCTACATGGAATTTTGAAAAAAAAAAAATGTCTCTATTCCCAATACCTTCCTATGGGAAACTTACTAGATAAGACTTTTGAACATAACACAAGAATTGTTATCTTCAAATAAAGGCCTCCTCCTCCCCTTCAGCCTTTCCTCTCCATCTACAAAATCGGTGTCTTTACCAATCTTATGTGTCACTTATTGTAAATAGCAGCAAATACTAAAGTTCCTATAGCCTAGGACCTCATAATGCGGAAATCCAGTCAGTACAGAATTCTTAAAAAAATAGTTTCAAACCCCTGGCTATCAGCTATCACATACTACTCTGGTACACAGAAGTAGAGACTGGTGACAAATTTACCAAAACCAAGTCCCTGTGGAGTCACTGGTTTCAAAGACTAAAAAAACACAGTGAACACCATCACTAAAATCAAATCAGGTGACTTCCTAACCAGCAAATGGCGCCATACTATGACACCTACACAGAATTTTGAAAAAAGCAGACCTCTTTATTCCCAATACCTTTCAAGGTTATTGGTCTGTGGTATTTCTCCAAAACAAACTTGATACCATCTCAGACCACACAATTTTACCTTGAGAGAGAGAGAGGAGCAATAACATAAGCATTACATCTCTCTTTATTGCCCTGACCAAATCCAGCTAAAGGGACCTACCCTAAGTTATTCCACTTCACATGAAGCACCAATATCCAAGGAAGGCCCAGCAACTGAACCAAACAAACCACTTCTGACCAGACATCTCCATTGGAAATTAGATGAACATAATGGAAATGACACAGTGATATGATAGCAATCTCACCATATTACCAATGTAACTATAATGATTTGAGGTACATCTAACTTCAATGTAACAGAATAACATATAAAATATAGTAAAATAATCTAGATAAAATCTCCATGATTATACACAGCCAATCAAAATCAAATGAGAGTACAACATTAACATGAAATGTGTGCAAGTATAAAACAAAATTGAAAACTATACCAAAAAATTTCCAACTTTTTTACAATAAACAGGAAAACACAGAATTAATTCACCCAGAAGTGTATACCCCTTTACAAGCACTTTTTTTTTTACAAAATGTATTGATTCTATAGTACAACACATGATAGCTACGCATTGGAAAACGTACAAGGTCTGGATATCCTAAGTCTACACAATTTATCATCACACAAAAGCTCTCCAAATCTGCTTCAGTCCTGGTTCTTTATCTAAACCTTTGGCCCCACTACAGGCATTGGCTTTAAGTCCAATATACATATGAGTCTCCAACCATTTGTAAAACAGCTCTTGGAATATTAGGTGAGTAAATAATGCTACTTCTATTATATTTGTCAGATAGTGGGTACATGAAGAATTTGGAAAAAAAGATAGCGAGCTATGGGAAACTTACTAGATAAGACTTTTGAACATAACAACACAAGAATTGTTATCTTCAAATAAAGGCCTCCTCCTCCCCTTCAGCCTTTCCTCTCCATCTCCAAAATTGGTGTCTTTACCAATTCTTTGCGTTACTTATTATAAAAATCAGCAGACAGTAAAGTTCCCATAGCCTAAGACCTCATCATCCAGGAAACCAGTCAGTCCAGAATTCTTAAAAAAAATAGTTTCAAATCCCTGCCTATGAGATATCACATACTACTCTGGGACAAATAAGTAGAGACTGGTGGCAAATTTAATCAAAAAACAAGTCCCTATGGAGTCACTGGCTTCAAAGACTAAAATAACATAATGAACACCATCATGTAAAATAAACTCATATGACTTCCTAACAAGCAAATGGTGCCATACCACAACACCTACATGGAATTCTGAAAAATAAATATGTCTCTATTCCCAATTCCTTCCTATGGGAAACTTACTAGATAAGACTTTTGAACATAACAACACAAGAATTGTTATCTTCAAATAAAGGCCTCCTCCTCCCCTTCAGCCTTTCCTCTCCATCTCCAAAATTGGTGTCTTTACCAATCTTATGTGTCACTTATTGTAAATAGCAGCAAATACTAAAGTTCCTATAGCCTAGGACCTCATAATGCGGAAATCCAGTCAGTACAGAATTCTTAAAAAAATAGTTTCAAACCCCTGGCTATCAGATATCACATACTACTCTGGTACACAGAAGTAGAGACTGGTGACAAATTTACCAAAACCAAGTCCCTGTGGAGTCACTGGTTTCAAAGACTAAAAAAACACAGTGAACACCATCACTAAAATCAAATCAGGTGACTTCCTAACCAGCAAATGGCGCCATACTATGACACCTGCACAGAATTTTGAAAAAAGCAGACCTCTTTATTCCCAATACCTTTCAAGGTTATTGGTCTGTGGTATTTCTCCAAAACAAACATGATACCATCTCAGACCACACATTTTTACCTTGAGAGAGAGAGGAGCAATAACATAAGCATTACATCTCTCTTTATTGCCCTGACCAAATCCAGCTAAAGGGACCTACCCTAAGTTATTCCACTTCACATGAAGCACCAATATCCAAGGAGGGCCCAGCAACTGAACCAAACAAACCACTTCTGACCAGACATCTCCATTGGAAATTAGATGAACATAATGGAAATGACACAGTGATATGATAGCAATCTCACCATATTACCAATGTAACTATAATGATTTGAGGTACATCTAACTTCAATGTAACAGAATAACATATAAAATATAGTAAAATAATCTAGATAAAATCTCCATGATTATACACAGCCAATCAAAATCAAATGAGAGTACAACATTAACATGAAATGTGTGCAAGTATAAAACAAAATTGAAAACTATACCAAAAAATTTCCAACTTTTTTACAATAAACAGGAAAACACAGAATTAATTCACCCAGAAGTGTATACCCCTTTACAAGCACTTTTTTTTTTACAAAATGTATTGATTCTATAGTACAACACATGATAGCTACGCATTGGAAAACGTACAAGGTCTGGATATCCTAAGTCTACACAATTTATCATCACACAAAAGCTCTCCAAATCTGCTTCAGTCCTGGTTCTTTATCTAAACCTTTGGCCCCACTACAGGCATTGGCTTTAAGTCCAATATACATATGAGTCTCCAACCATTTGTAAAACAGCTCTTGGAATATTAGGTGAGTAAATAATGCTACTTCTATTATATTTGTCAGATAGTGGGTACATGAAGAATTTGGAAAAAAAGATAGCGAGCTATGGGAAACTTACTAGATAAGACTTTTGAACATAACAACACAAGAATTGTTATCTTCAAATAAAGGCCTCCTCCTCCCCTTCAGCCTTTCCTCTCCATCTCCAAAATTGGTGTCTTTACCAATTCTTTGCGTTACTTATTATAAAAATCAGCAGACAGTAAAGTTCCCATAGCCTAAGACCTCATCATGCAGGAAACCAGTCAGTCCAGAATTCTTAAAAAAATAGTTTCAAATCCCTGCCTATGAGATATCACATACTACTCTGGGACAAATAAGTAGAGACTGGTGGCAAATTTAATCAAAAAACAAGTCCCTATGGAGTCACTGGCTTCAAAGACTAAAATAACATAATGAACACCATCATGTAAAATAAACTCATATGACTTCCTAACAAGCAAATGGTGCCATACCACGACACCTACATGGAATTTTGAAAAAAAAATATGTCTCTATTCCCAATACCTTCCTATGGGAAACTTACTAGATAAGACTTTTGAACATAACACAAGAATTGTTATCTTCAAATAAAGGCCTCCTCCTCCCCTTCAGCCTTTCCTCTCCATCTACAAAATTGGTGTCTTTACCAATCTTATGTGTCACTTATTGTAAATAGCAGCAAATACTAAAGTTCCTATAGCCTAGGACCTCATAATGCGGAAATCCAGTCAGTACAGAATTCTTAAAAAAAATAGTTTCAAACCCCTGGCTATCAGATATCACATACTACTCTGGTACACAGAAGTAGAGACTGGTGACAAATTTACCAAAACCAAGTCCCTGTGGAGTCACTGGTTTCAAAGACTAAAAAAACACAGTGAACACCATCACTAAAATCAAATCAGGTGACTTCCTAACCAGCAAATGGTGCCATACTATGACACCTACACAGAATTTTGAAAAAAGCAGACCTCTTTATTCCCAATACCTTTTAAGGTTATTGGTCTGTGGTATTTCTCCAAAACAAACATGATACCATCTCAGACCACACAATTTTACCTTGAGAGAGAGAGGAGCAATAACATAAGCATTACATCTCTCTTTATTGCCCTGACCAAATCCAGCTAAAGGGACCTACCCTAAGTTATTCCACTTCACATGAAGCACCAATATCCAAGGAGGGCCCAGCAACTGAACCAAACAAACCACTTCTGACCAGACATCTCCATTGGAAATTAGATGAACATAAT
Source organism: Rhinoderma darwinii (assembly GCF_050947455.1). Classification (NCBI taxonomy): domain Eukaryota; kingdom Metazoa; phylum Chordata; class Amphibia; order Anura; family Rhinodermatidae; genus Rhinoderma; species Rhinoderma darwinii. Next base: position 381,778 of record NW_027461717.1, read on the forward strand.
GGAAATGACACAGTGATATGATAGCAATCTCACCATATTACCAATGTAACTATAATGATTTGAGGTACATCTAACTTCAATGTAACAGAATAACATATAAAATATAGTAAAATAATCTTGATAAAATCTCCATGATTATACACAGCCAATCAAAATCAAATGAGAGTACAACATTAACATGAAATGTGTGCAAGTATAAAACAAAATTGAAAACTATACCAAAAAAATCCCAACTTTTTACAGTAAACAGGAAAACACAGAATTAATTCACCCAGAAGTGTATACCCCTTTACAAGCACTTTTTTTTTTACAAAATGTATTGATTCTATAGTACAACACATGATGGCTATGCATTGGAAAACGTACAAGGTCTGGATATCCTAAGTCTACACAATTTATCATCACATAAAAGCTCTCTAAATCTGCTTCAGTCCTGGTTCTTTATCTAAACATATGGCACCACTACAGGCATTGGCTTTAAGCCCAATATACATATGAGTCTCCAACCATTTGTAAAACAGCTCTTGGTATATTAGGTGAGTAAATAATGCTACTTCTATTATATTTGTCAGATAGTGGGTACATGAAGAATTTGGAAAAAAAGATAGCGAGCTATGGGAAACTTACTAGATAAGACTTTTGAACATAACAACACAAGAATTTTTATCTTCAAATAAAGGCCTCCTCCTCCCCTTCAGCCTTTCCTCTCCATCTCCAAAATTGGTGTCTTTACCAATTCTTTGCGTTACTTAATATAAAAATCAGCAGACAGTAAAGTTCCCATAGCCTAAGACCTCATCATCCAGGAAACCAGTCAGTCCAGAATTCTTAAAAAAAATAGTTTCAAATCCCTGCCTATGAGATATCACATACTACTCTGGGACAAATAAGTAGAGACTGGTGGCAAATTTAATCAAAAAACAAGTCCCTATGGAGTCACTGGCTTCAAAGACTAAAATAACATAATGAACACCATCATGTAAAATAAACTCATATGACTTCCTAACAAGCAAATGGTGCCATACCACGACACCTACATGGAATTCTGAAAAATAAATATGTCTCTATTCCCAATTCCTTCCTATGGGAAACTTACTAGATAAGACTTTTGAACATAACAACACAAGAATTGTTATCTTCAAATAAAGGCCTCCTCCTCCCCTTCAGCCTTTCCTCTCCATCTCCAAAATTGGTGTCTTTACCAATTCTTTGCGTTACTTATTATAAAAATCAGCAGACAGTAAAGTTCCCATAGCCTAAGACCTCATCATCCAGGAAACCAGTCAGTCCAGAATTCTTAAAAAAAATAGTTTCAAATCCCTGCCTATGAGATATCACATACTACTCTGGGACAAATAAGTAGAGACTGGTGGCAAATTTAATCAAAAAACAAGTCCCTATGGAGTCACTGGCTTCAAAGACTAAAATAACATAATGAACACCATCATGTAAAATAAACTCATATGACTTCCTAACAAGCAAATGGTGCCATACCACGACACCTACATGGAATTCTGAAAAATAAATATGTCTCTATTCCCAATTCCTTCCTATGGGAAACTTACTAGATAAGACTTTTGAACATAACAACACAAGAATTGTTATCTTCAAATAAAGGCCTCCTCCTCCCCTTCAGCCTTTCCTCTCCATCTCCAAAATTGGTGTCTTTACCAATCTTATGTGTCACTTATTGTAAATAGCAGCAAATACTAAAGTTCCTATAGCCTAGGACCTCATAATGCGGAAATCCAGTCAGTACAGAATTCTTAAAAAAATAGTTTCAAACCCCTGGCTATCAGATATCACATACTACTCTGGTACACAGAAGTAGAGACTGGTGACAAATTTACCAAAACCAAGTCCCTGTGGAGTCACTGGTTTCAAAGGCTAAAAAAACACAGTGAACACCATCACTAAAATCAAATCAGGTGACTTCCTAACCAGCAAATGGTGCCATACTATGACACCTACACAGAATTTTGAAAAAAGCAGACCTCTTTATTCCCAATACCTTTCAAGGTTATTGGTCTGTGGTATTTCTCCAAAACAAACATGATACCATCTCAGACCACACATTTTTACCTTGAGAGAGAGAGGAGCAATAACATAAGCATTACATCTCTCTTTATTGCCCTGACCAAATCCAGCTAAAGGGACCTACCCTAAGTTATTCCACTTCACATGAAGCACCAATATCCAAGGAGGGCCCAGCTACTGAACCAAACAAACCACTTCTGACCAGACATCTCCATTGGAAATTAGATGAACATAATGGAAATGACACAGTGATATGATAGCAATCTCACCATATTACCAATGTAACTATAATGATTTGAGGTACATCTAACTTCAATGTAACAGAATAACATATAAAATATAGTAAAAGAATCTAGATAAAATCTCCATGATTATACACAGCCAATCAAAATCAAATGAGAGTACAACATTAACATGAAATGTGTGCAAGTATAAAACAAAACTGAAAACTATACCAAAAAATGTCCAACTTTTTTACAATAAACAGGAAAACACAGAATTAATTCACCCAGAAGTGTATACCCCTTTACAAGCACTTTTTTTTTTACAAAATGTATTGATTCTATAGTACAACACATGATAGCTACGCATTGGAAAACGTACAAGGTCTGGATATCCAAAGTCTACACAATTTATCATCACACAAAAGCTCTCAAAATCTGCTTCAGTCCTGGTTCTTTATCGAAACATATGGCACCACTACAGGCATTGGCTTTAAGCCCAATATACATATGAGTCTCCAACCATTTGTAAAACAGCTCTTGGTATATTAGGTGAGTAAATAATGCTACTTCTATTATATTTGTCAGATAGTGGGTACATGAAGAATTTAGAAAAAAAAATAGCGAGCTATGGGAAACTTACTAGATAAGACTTTTGAACATAACAACACAAGAATTGCTATCTTCAAATAAAGGCCTCCTCCTCCCCTTCAGCCTTTCCTCTCCATCTCCAAAATTGGTGTCTTTACCAATTCTTTGCGTTACTTATTATAAAAATCAGCAGACAGTAAAGTTCCCATAGCCTAAGACCTCATCATCCAGGAAACCAGTCAGTCCAGAATTCTTAAAAAAATAGTTTCAAATCCCTGCCTATGAGATATCACATACTACTCTGGGACAAATAAGTAGAGACTGGTGGCAAATTTAATCAAAAAACAAGTCCCTATAGAGTCACTGGCTTCAAAGACTAAAATAACATAATGAACACCATCATGTAAAATAAACTCATATGACTTCCTAACAAGCAAATGGTGCCATACCACGACACCTACATGGAATTTTGAAAAAAAAATATGTCTCTATTCCCAATACCTTCCTATGGGAAACTTACTAGATAAGACTTTTGAACATAACAACACAAGAATTGTTATCTTCAAATAAAGGCCTCCACCTCCCCTTCAGCCTTGCCTCACCATCTCCAAAATTGGTGTATTTACCAATCTTATGTGTCACTTATTGTAAATAGCAGCAAATACTAAAGTTCCTATAGCCTAGGACCTCATAATCCGGAAATCCAGTCAGTACAGAATTCTTAAAAAAATAGTTTCAAACCCCTGGCTATCAGATATCACATACTACTCTGGTACACAGAAGTAGAGACTGGTGACAAATTTACCAAAACCAAGTCCCTGTGGAGTCACTGGTTTCAAAGACTAAAAAAACACAGTGAACACCATCACTAAAATCAAATCAGGTGACTTCCTAACCAGCAAATGGCGCCATACTATGACACCTACACAGAATTTTGAAAAAAGCAGACCTCTTTATTCCCAATACCTTTCAAGGTTATTGGTCTGTGGTATTTCTCCAAAACAAACATGATACCATCTCAGACCACACAATTTTACCTTGAGAGAGAGGAGCAATAACATAAGCATTACATCTCTCTTTATTGCCCTGACCAAATCTAGCTAAAGGGACCTACCCTAAGTTATTCCACTTCACATGAAGCACCAATATCCAAGGAGGGCCCAGCAACTGAACCAAACAAACCACTTCTGACCAGACATCTCCATTGGAAATTAGATGAACATAATGGACATGACACAGTGATATGATAGCAATCTCACCATATTACCAATGTAACTATAATGATTTGAGGTACATCTAACTTCAATGTAACAGAATAACATATAAAATATAGTAAAATAATCTAGATAAAATCTCCATGATTATACACAGCCAATCAAAATCAAATGAGAGTACAACATTAACATGAAATGTGTGCAAGTATAAAACAAAATTGAAAACTATAGCAAAAAAATCCCAACTTTTTTACAGTAAACAGGAAAACACAGAATTAATTCACCCAGAAGTGTATACCCCTTTACAAGCACTTTTTTTTTACAAAATGTATTGATTCTATAGTACAACACATGATAGCTACACATTGGAAAACGTACAAGGTGTGGATATCCTAAGTCTACACAATTTATCATCACACAAAAGCTTTCAAAATCTGCTTCAGTCCTGGTTCTTTATCTAAACCTATGGCACCACTACAGGCAATGGCTTTAAGCCCAATATACATATGAGTCTCCAACCATTTGTAAAACAGCTCTTGGAATATTAGGTGAGTAAATAATGCTACTTCTATTATATTTGTCAGATAGTGGGTACATGAAGAATTTGGAAAAAAAGATAGCGAGCTATGGGAAACTTACTAGATAAGACTTTTGAACATAACAACACAAGAATTGTTATCTTCAAATAAAGGCCTCCTCCTCCCCTTCAGCCTTTCCTCTCCATCTCCAAAATTGGTGTCTTTACCAATTCTTTGCGTTACTTATTATAAAAGTCAGCAGACAGTAAAGTTCCCATAGCCTAAGACCTCATCATCCAGGAAACCAGTCAGTGCAGAATTCTTAAAAAAATAGTTTCAAATCCCTGCCTATGAGATATCACATACTACTCTGGGACAAATAAGTAGAGACTGTTGGCAAATTTAATCAAAAAACAAGTCCCTATAGAGTCACTGGCTTCAAAGACTAAAATAACATAATGAACACCATCCTGTAAAATAAACTCATATGACTTCCTAACAAGCAAATGGTGCCATACCACGACACCTACATGGAATTTTGAAAAAAAAATATGTCTCTATTCCCAATACCTTCCTATGGGAAACTTACTAGATAAGACTTTTGAACATAACAACACAAGAATTGTTATCTTCAAATAAAGGCCTCCTCCTCCCCTTCAGCCTTGCCTCTCCATCTCCAAAATTGGTGTCTTTACCAATCTTATGTGTCACTTATTGTAAATAGCAGCAAATACTAAAGTTCCTATAGCCTAGGACCTCATAATCCGGAAATCCAGTCAGTACAGAATTCTTAAAAAAATAGTTTCAAACCCCTGGCTATCAGATATCACATACTACTCTGGTACACAGAAGTAGAGACTGGTGACAAATTTACCAAAACCAAGTCCCTGTGGAGTCACTGGTTTCAAAGACTAAAAAAAAAACAGTGAACACCATCACTAAAATAAAATCAGATGACTTCCTAACCAGCAAATGGCGCCATACTATGACACCTACACAGAATTTTGAAAAAAGCAGACCTCTTTATTCCCAATACCTTTTAAGGTTATTGGTCTGTGGTATTTCTCCAAAACAAACATGATACCATCTCAGACCACACAATTTTTCCTTGAGAGATAGGAGCAATAACATAAGCATTACATCTCTCTTTATTGCCCTGACCAAATCCAGCAAAAGGGACCTACCCTAAGTAATTCCACTTCACATGAAGCACCAATATCCAAGGAGGGCCCAGCAACTGAACCAAACAAACCACTTCTGACCAGACATCTCCATTGGAAATTAGATGAACATAATGGAAATGACACAGTGATATGATAGCAATCTCACCATATTACCAATGTAACTATAATGATTTGAGGTACATCTAACTTCAATGTAACAGAATAACATATAAAATATAGTAAAAGAATCTAGATAAAATCTCCATTATTATACACAGCCAATCAAAATCAAATGAGAGTACAACATTAACATGAAATGTGTGCAAGTATAAAACAAAATTGAAAACTATACCAAAAAAATCCCAACTTTTTTACAATAAACAGGAAAACACTGAATTTATTCACCCAGAAGTGTATACCCCTTTACAAGCACTTTTTTTTTTTACAAAATGTATTGATTCTATAGTACAACACATGATAGCTACGCATTGGAAAACGTACAAGGTCTGGATATCCTAAGTCTACACAATTTATCATCACACAAAAGCTCTCAAAATCTGCTTCAGTCCTGGTTCTTTATCTAAACCTATGGCACCACTACAGGCATTGGCTTTAAGCCCAATATACATATGAGTCTCCAACCATTTGTAAAACAGCTCTTGGAATATTAGGTGAGTAAATAATGCTACTTCTATTATATTTGTCAGATAGTGGGTACATGAAGAATTTGGAAAAAAAGATAGCGAGCTATGGGAAACTTACTAGATAAGACTTTTGAACATAACAACACAAGAATTGTTATCTTCAAATAAAGGCCTCCTCCTCCCCTTCAGCCTTTCCTCTCCATCTCCAAAATTGGTGTCTTTACCAATTCTTTGCGTTACTTATTATAAAAATTAGCAGACAGTAAAGTTCCCATAGCCTAAGACCTCATCATCCAGGAAACCAGTCAGTCCAGAATTCTTAAAAAAATAGTTTCAAATCCCTGCCTATGAGATATCACATACTACTCTGGGACAAATAAGTAGAGACTGGTGGCAAATTTAATCAAAAAACAACTCCCTATGGAGTCACTGGCTTCAAAGACTAAAATAACATAATGAACACCATAATGTAAAATAAACTCATATTATTTCCTAACCAGCAAATGGTGCCATACCACGACACCTACATGGAATTTTGAAAAAAAAATATGTCTCTATTCCCAATACCTTCCTATGGAAATCTTACTAGATAAGACTTTTGAACATAACAACACAAGAATTGTTATCTTCAAATAAAGGCCTCCTCCTCCCCTTCAGCCTTTCCTCTCCTTCTCCAAAATCGGTGTCTTTACCAATTCTTTGCGTTACTTATTATAAAAATCAGCAGACAGTAAAGTTCCCATAGCCTAAGACCTCATCATCCAGGAAACCAGTCAGTCCAGAATTCTTAAAAAAATAGTTTCAAATCCCTGCCTATGAGATATCACATACTACTCTGGGACAAATAAGTAGAGACTGGTGGCAAATGTAATCAAAAAACAAGTCCCTATGGAGTCACTGGCTTCAAAGACTAAAATAACATAATGAACACCATCATGTAAAATAAACTCATATGACTTCCTAACATGCAAATGGTGCCATACCACGACACCTACATGGAATTTTGAAAAAAAAATATGTCTCTATTCCCAATACCTTCCTATGGGAAACTTACTAGATAAGACTTTTGAACATAACAACACAAGAATTGTTATGTTCAAATAAAGGCCTCCTCCTCCCCTTCAGCCTTGCCTCTCCATCTCCAAAATTGGTGTCTTTACCAATCTTATGTGTCACTTATTGTAAATAGCAGCAAATACTAAAGTTCCTATAGCCTAGGACCTCATAATCCGGAAATCCAGTCAGTACAGAATTCTTAAAAAAATAGTTTCAAACCCCTGGCTATCAGATATCACATACTACTCTGGTACACAGAAGTAGAGACTGGTGACAAATTTACCAAAACCAAGTCCCTGTGGAGTCACTGGTTTCAAAGACTAAAAAAAAAAACAGTGAACACCATCACTAAAATCAAATCAGATGACTTCCTAACCAGCAAATGGCGCCATACTATGACACCTACACAGAATTTTGAAAAAAGCAGACCTCTTTATTCCCAATACCTTTTAAGGTTATTGGTCTGTGGTATTTCTCCAAAACAAACATGATACCATCTCAGACCACACAATTTTACCTTGAGAGAGAGGAGCAATAACATAAGCATTACATCTCTCTTTATTGCCCTGACCAAATCCAGCAAAAGGGACCTACCCTAAGTAATTCCACTTCACATGAAGCACCAATATCCAAGGAGGGCCCAGCAACTGAACCAAACAAACCACTTCTGACCAGACATCTCCATTGGAAATTATATGAACATAATGGAAATGACACAGTGATATGATAGCAATCTCACCATATTACCAATGTAACTATAATGATTTGAGGTACATCTAACTTCAATGTAACAGAATAACATATAAAATATAGTAAAAGAATCTAGATAAAATCTCCATGATTATACACAGCCAATCAAAATCAAATGAGAGTACAACATTAACATGAAATGTGTGCAAGTATAAAACAAAATTGAAAACTATACCAAAAAATGTCCAACTTTTTTACAATAAACAGGAAAACACAGAATTAATTCACCCAGAAGTGTATACCCCTTTACAAGCACTTTTTTTTTACAAAATGTATTGATTCTATAGTACAACACATGATAGCTACGCATTGGAAAACGTACAAGGTCTGGATATCCAAAGTCTACACAATTTATCATCACACAAAAGCTCTCAAAATCTGCTTCAGTCCTGGTTCTTTATCTAAACCTATGGCACAACTACAGGCATTGGCTTTAAGCCCAATATACATATGAGTCTCCAACCATTTGTAAAACAGCTCTTGGTATATTAGGTGAGTAAATAATGCAACTTCTATTATATTTGTCAGATAGTGGGTACATGAAGAATTTAGAAAAAAAGATAGCGAGCTATGGGAAACTTACTAGATAAGACTTTTGAACATAACAACACAAGAATTGCTATCTTCAAATAAAGGCCTCCTCCTCCCCTTCAGCCTTTCCTCTCCATCTCCAAAATTGGTGTCCTTACCAATTCTTTGCGTTACTTATTATAAAAATCAGCAGACAGTAAAGTTCCCATAGCCTAAGACCTCATCATCCAGGAAACCAGTCAGTCCAGAATTCTTAAAAAAATAGTTTCCAATCCCTGCCTATGAGATATCACATACTACTCTGGGACAAATAAGTAGAGACTGGTGGCAAATGTAATCAAAAAACAAGTCCCTATAGAGTCACTGGCTTCAAAGACTAAAATAACATAATGAACACCATCATGTAAAATAAACTCATATGACTTCCTAACAAGCAAATGGTGCCATACCACGACACCTACATGGAATTTTGAAAAAAAAAATATGTCTCTATTCCCAATACCTTCCTATGGGAAACTTACTAGATAAGACTTTTGAACATAACAACACAAGAATTGTTATCTTCAAATAAAGGCCTCCTCCTCCCCTTTAGCCTTGCCTCTCCATCTCCAAAATTGGTGTCTTTACCAATCTTATGTGTCACTTATTGTAAATAGCAGCAAATACTAAAGTTCCTATAGCCTAGGACCTCATAATCAGGAAATCCAGTCAGTACAGAATTCTTAAAAAAATTGTTTCAAACCCCTGGCTATCAGATATCACATACTACTCTGGTACACCGAAGTAGAGACTGGTGACAAATTTACCGAAACCAAGTCCCTGTGGAGTCACTGGTTTCAAAGACTAAAAAAACACAGTGAACACCATCACTAAAATCAAATCAGATGACTTCCTAACCAGCAAATGGTGCCATACTATGACACCTACACAGAATTTTGAAAAAAGCAGAACTCTTTATTCCCAATACCTTTCAAGGTTATTGGTCTGTGGTATTTCTCCAAAACAAACCTGATACCATCTCAGACCACACAATTTTACCTTGAGAGAGAGAGGAGCAATAACATAAGCATTACATCTCTCTTTATTGCCCTGATCAAATCCAGCTAAAGGGACCTACCCTAAGTTATTCCACTTCACATGAAGCACCAATATCCAAGGAGGGCCCAGCAACTGAACCAAACAAACCACTTCTGACCAGACATCTCCATTGGAAATTAGATGAACATAATGGAAATGACACAGTGATATGATAGCAATCTCACCATATTACCAATGTAACTATAATGATTTGAGGTACATCTAACTTCAATGTAACAGAATAACATATAAAATATAGTAAAATAATCTAGATAAAATCTCCATTATTATACACAGCCAATCAAAATCAAATGAGAGTACAACATTAACATGAAATGTGTGCAAGTATAAAACAAAATTGAAAACTATACCAAAAAAATCCCAACTTTTTTACAATAAACAGGAAAACACTGAATTAATTCACCCAGAACTGTATACACCTTTACAAGCACTTTTTTTTTTACAAAATGTATTGATTCTATAGTACAACACATGATAGCTACGCATTGGAAAACGTACAAGGTCTGGATATCCTAAGTCTACACAATTTATCATCACACAAAAGCTCTCAAAATCTGCTTCAGTCCTGGTTCTTTATCTAAACCTATGGCACCACTACAGGCATTGGCTTTAAGCCCAATATACATATGAGTCTCCAACCATTTGTAAAACAGCTCTTGGAATATTAGGTGAGTAAATAATGCTACTTCTATTATATTTGTCAGATAGTGGGTACATGAAGAATTTGGAAAAAAAGATAGCGAGTTATGGGAAACTTACTAGATAAGACTTTTGAACATAACAACACAAGAATTGTTATCTTCAAATAAAGGCCTCCTCCTCCCCTTCAGCCTTTCCTCTCCATCTCCAAAATTGGTGTCTTTACCAATTCTTTGCGTTACTTATTATAAAAATCAGCAGACAGTAAAGTTCCCATAGCCTAAGACCTCATCATCCAGGAAACCAGTCAGTCCAGAATTCTTAAAAAAATAGTTTCAAATCCCTGCCTATGAGATATCACATACTACTCTGGGACAAATAAGTAGAGACTGGTGGCAAATGTAATCAAAAAACAAGTCCCTATAGAGTCACTGGCTTCAAAGACTAAAATAACATAATGAACACCATCATGTAAAATAAACTCATATGACTTCCTAACAAGCAAATGGTGCCATACCACGACACCTACATGGAATTTTGAAAAAAAAATATGTCTCTATTCCCAATACCTTCCTATGGGAAACTTACTAGATAAGACTTTTGAACATAACAACACAAGAATTGTTATGTTCAAATAAAGGCCTCCTCCTCCCCTTCAGCCTTGCCTCTCCATCTCCAAAATTGGTGTCTTTACCAATCTTATGTGTCACTTATTGTAAATAGCAGCAAATACTAAAGTTCCTAAAGCCTAGGACCTCATAATCCGGAAATCCAGTCAGTACAGAATTCTTAAAAAAATAGTTTCAAACCCCTGGCTATCAGATATCACATACTACTCTGGTACACAGAAGTAGGGACTGGTGACAAATTTACCAAAACCAAGTCCCTGTGGAGTCACTGGTTTCAAAGACTAAAAAAACACAGTGAACACCATCACTAAAATCAAATCAGATGACTTCCTAACCAGCAAATGGTGCCATACTATGACACCTATACAGAATTTTGAAAAAAGCAGAACTCTTTATTCCCAATACCTTTCAAGGTTATTGGTCTGTGGTATTTCTCCAAAACAAACCTGATACCATCTCAGACCACACAATTTTACCTTGAGAGAGAGAGGAGCAATAACATAAGCATTACATCTCTCTTTATTGCCCTGATCAAATCCAGCTAAAGGGACCTACCCTAAGTTATTCCACTTCACATGAAGCACCAATATCCAAGGAGGGCCCAGCAACTGAACCAAACAAACCACTTCTGACCAGACATCTCCATTGGAAATTAGATGAACATAATGGAAATGACACAGCGATATGATAGCAATCTCACCATATTACCAATGTAACTATAATGATTTGAGGTACATCTAACTTCAATGTAACAGAATAACATATAAAATATAGTAAAAGAATCTAGATAAAATCTCCATGATTATACACAGCCAATCAAAATCAAATGAGAGTACAACATTAACATGAAATGTGTGCAAGTATAAAACAAAATTGAAAACTATACCACAAAATCCCAACTTTTTTACAATAAACAGGAAAACACGGAATTAATTCACCCAGAAGTGTATACCCCTTTACAAGCACTTTTTTTTCCAAAATGTATTGATTCTATAGTACAACACATGATAGCTATGCATTGGAAAACGTACAAGGTCTGGATATCCTAAGTCTACACAATTTATCATCACACAAAAGCTTTCAAAATCTACTTCAGTCCTGGTTCTTTATCTAAACCTATGGCACCACTACAGGCATTGGCTTTAAGCCCAATATACATATGAGTCTCCAACCATTTGTAAAACAGCTCTTGGAATATTAGGTGAGTAAATAATGCTACTTCTATTATATTTGTCAGATAGTGGGTACATGAAGAATTTGGAAAAAAAGATAGCGAGCTATGGGAAACTTACTAGATAAGACTTTTGAACATAACAACACAAGAATTGTTATCTTCAAATAAAGGCCTCCTCCTCCCCTTCAGCCTTGCCTCTCCATCTCCAAAATTGGTGTCTTTACCAATCTTATGTGTCACTTATTGTAAATAGCAGCAAATACTAAAGTTCCTATAGCCTAGGACCTCATAATCCGGAAATCCAGTCAGTACAGAATTCTTAAAAAAATAGTTTCAAACCCCTGGCTATCAGATATTACATACTACTCTGGTACACAGAAGTAGAGACTGGTGACAAATTTACCAAAACCAAGTCCCTGTGGAGTCACTGGTTTCAAAGACTAAAAAAACACAGTGAACACCATCACTAAAATCAAATCAGATGACTTCCTAACCAGCAAATGGCGCCATACCATGACACCTACACAGAATTTTGAAAAAAGCAGACCTCTTTATTCCCAATACCTTTCAAGGTTATTGGTCTGTTGTATTTCTCCAAAATAAACATGATACCATCTCAGGCCACACAATTTTACCTTGAGAGAGAGGAGCAATAACATAAGCATTACATCTCTCTTTATTGCCCTGATCAAATCCAGCTACAGGGACCTACCCTAAGTTATTCCACTTCACATGAAGCACCAATATCCAAGGAGGGCCCAGCAACTGAACCAAACAAACCACTTCTGACCAGACATCTCCATTGGAAATTAGATGAACATAATGGAAATGACACAGTGATATGATAGCAATCTCACCATATTACCAATGTAACTATAATGATTTGAGGTACATCTAACTTCAATGTAACAGAATAACATATAAAATATAGTAAAAGAATCTAGATAAAATCTCCATGATTATACACAGCCAATCAAAATCAAATGAGAGTACAACATTAACATGAAATGTGTGCAAGTATAAAACAAAATTGAAAACTATACCAAAAAATCCCAACTTTTTTACAGTAAACAGAAAAACACAGAATTAATTCACCCAGAAGTGTATACCCCTTTACAAGCACTTTTATTTTCACAAAATGTATTGATTCTATAGTACAACACATGATAGCTACGCATTGGAAAACGTACAAGGTCTGGATATCCTAAGTCTACACAATTTATCATCACACAAAAGCTCTCAAAATCTGCTTCAGTCCTGGTTCTTTATCTAAACCTATGGCACCACTACAGGCATTGGCTTTAAGCCCAATATACATATGAGTCTCCAACCATTTGTAAAACAGCTATTGGAATATTAGGTGAGTAAATAATGCTACTTCTATTATATTTGTCAGATAGTGGGTACATGAAGAATTTGGAAAAAAAGATAGCGAGCTATGGGAAACTTACTAGATAAGACTTTTGAACATAACAACACATAAATTGTTATCTTCAAATAAAGGCCTCCTCCTCCCCTTCAGCCTTTCCTCTCCATCTCCAAAATTGGTGTATTTACCAATTCTTTGCGTTACTTATTATAAAAATCAGCAGACAGTAAAGTTCCCATAGCCTAAGACCTCATCATCCAGGAAACCAGTCAGTCCAGAATTCTTAAAAAAATAGTTTCAAATCCCTGCCTATGAGATATCACATACTACTCTGGGACAAATAAGTAGAGACTGGTGGCAAATTTAATAAAAAAACAAGTCCCTATGGAGTCACTGGCTTCAAAGACTAAAATAACATAATGAACACCATCATGTAAAATAAACTCATATGACTTTCTAACAAGCAAATGGTGCCATACCACGACACCTGCATGGAATTTTGAAAATAAAAAAGAGTGTCTCTATTCCCAATACCTTCCTATGGGAAAATTACTAGATAAGACTTTTGAACATAACAACACAAGAATTGTTATCTTCAAATAAAGGCCTCCTCCTCCCCTTCAGCCTTTCCTCTCCATCTCCAAAATTGGTGTCTTTACCAATTCTTTGCGTTACTTATTATAAAAATTAGCAGACAGTAAAGTTCCAATAGCCTAAGACCTCATCATCCAGGAAACCAGTCAGTCCAGAATTCTTAAAAAAATAGTTTAAAATCCCTGCCTATGAGATATCACATACTACTCTGGGACAAATAAATAGAGACTGGTGGCAAATGTAATAAAAAAACAAGTCCCTATGGAGTCACTGGCTTCAAAGACTAAAATAACATAATGAACACCATCATGTAAAATAAATTCATATGACTTCCTAACATGCAAATGGTGCCATACCATGACACCTACATGGAATTTTGAAAAAAATAATATGTCTCCATTCCCAATACCTTCCTATGGAAAACTTACGAGATAAGACTTTTGAACATAACAACACAAGAATTGTTATGTTCAAATAAAGGCCTCCTCCTCCCCTTCAGCCTTGCCTCTCCATCTCCAAAATTGGTGTCTTTACCAATCTTATGTGTCACTTATTGTAAATAGCAGCAAATACTAAAGTTCCTATAGCCTAGGACCTCATAATCCGGACATCCAGTCAGTACAGAATTCTTAAAAAAATAGTTTCAAACCCCTGGCTATCACATATCACATACTACTCTGGTACACAGAAGTAGAGACTGGTGACAAATTTACCAAAACCAAGTCCCTGTGGAGTCACTGGTTTCAAAGACTAAAAAAACACAGTGAACACCATCAGTAAAATCAAATCAGATGACTTCCTAACCAGCAAATCGCGCCATACTATGAGACCTACACAGAATTTTGAAAAAAGCAGACCTCTTTATTCCCAATACCTTTCAAGGTTATTGGTCTGTGGTATTTCTCCAAAACAAACCTGATACCATCTCAGACCACAAAATTTTACCTTGAGAGAGAGAGGAGCAATAACATAAGCATTACATCTCTCTTTATTGCCCTGTTCAAATCCAGCTAAAGGGACCTACCCTAAGTTATTCCACTTCACATGAAGCACCAATATCCAAGGAGGGCCCAGCAACTGAACCAAACAAACCACTTCTGACCAGACATCTCCATTGGAAATTAGATGAACATAATGGAAATGACACAGTGATATTATAGCAATCTCACCATATTACCAATGTAACTATAATGATTTGAGGTACATCTAACTTCAATGTAAGAGAATAACATATAAAATATAGTAAAAGAATCTAGATAAAATCTCCATTATTATACACAGCCAATCAAAATCAAATGAGAGTACAACATTAACATGAAATGTGTGCAAGTATAAAACAAAATTGAAAACTATAGCAAAAAAATCCCAACTTTTTTACAATAAACAGGAAAACACTGAATTAATTGACCCAGAAGTGTATACCCCTTTACAAGCACTTTTTTTTTTACAAAATGTATTGATTCTATAGTACAACACATGATAGCTACGCATTGGAAAACGTACAAGGTCTGGATATCCTAAGTCTACACAATTTATCATCACACAAAAGCTCTCAAAATCTGCTTCAGTCCTGGTTCTTTATCTAAACCTATGGCACCACTACAGGCATTGGCTTTAAGCCCAATATACATATGAGTCTCCAACCATTTGTAAAACAGCTCTTGGTATATTAGGTGAGTAAATAATGCTACTTCTATTATATTTGTCAGATAGTGGGTACATGAAGAAATTGGAAAAAAAGATAGCGAGCTATGGGAAACTTACTAGATAAGACTTTTGAACATAACAACACAATAATTGTTATCTTCAAATAAAGGCCTCCTCCTCCCCTTCAGCCTTTCCTCTCCATCTCCAAAATTGGTGTCTTTACCAATTCTTTGCGTTACTTATTATAAAAATCAGCAGACAGTAAAGTTCCCATAGGCTAAGACCTCATCATCCAGGAAACCAGTCAGTCCAGAATTCTTAAAAAAATAGTTTCAAATCCCTGCCTATGAGATATCACATACTACTCTGGGACAAATAAGTAGAGGCTGGTGGCAAATTTAATAAAAAAACAAGTCCCTATGGAGTCACTGGCTTCAAAGACTAAAATAACATAATGAACACCATCATGTAAAATAAACTCATATGACTTCCTAACAAGCAAATGGTGCCATACCACGACACCTACATGGAATTTTGAAAAAAAAAAATGTCTCTATTCCCAATACCTTCCTATGGGAAACTTACTAGATAAGACTTTTGAACATAACAACACAAGAATTGTTATTTTCAAATAAAGGCCTCCTCCTCCCCTTTAGCCTTGCCTCTCCATCTCCAAAATTGGTGTCTTTACCAATCTTATGTGTCACTTATTGTAAATAGCAGCAAATACTAAAGTTCCTATAGCCTAGGACCTCATAATCCGGAAATCCAGTCAGTACAGAATTCTTAAAAAAATAGTTTCAAACCCCTGGCTATCAGATATCACATACTACTCTGGTACACAGAAGTAGAGACTGGTGACAAATTTACCAAAACCAAGTCCCTGTGGAGTCACTGATTTCAATGACTAAAAAAACACAGTGAACACCATCAGTAAAATCAAATCAGATGACTTCCTAACCAGCAAATGGCGCCATACTATGACACCTACACAGAATTTTGAAAAAAGCAGACCTCTTTATTCCCAATACCTTTCAAGGTTATTGGTCTGTGGTATTTCTCCAAAACAAACATGATACCATCTCAGACCACACAATTTTACCTTGAGAGAGAGGAGCAATAACATAAGCATTACATCTCTCTTTATTGCCCTGACCAAATCCAGCTAAAGGGACCTACCCTAAGTTATTCCACTTCACATGAAGCACCAATATCCAAGGAGGGCCCAGCAACTGAACCAAACAAACCACTTCTGACCAGACATCTCCATTGGAAATTAGATGAACATAATGGAAATGACACAGTGATATGATAGCAATCTCACCATATTACCAATGTAACTATAATGATTTGAGGTACATCTAACTTCAATGTAACAGAATAACATATAAAATATAGTAAAATAATCTAGATAAAATCTCCATGATTATACACAGCCAATCAAAATCAAATGAGAGTACAACTTTAACATGAAATGTGTGCAAGTATAAAACAAAATTGAAAACTATACCAAAAAATCCCAACTTTTTTACAATAAACAGGAAAACACAGTATAAATTCACCCCGAAGTGTATACCCCTTTACAAGCACTTTTTTTTTACAAAATGTATTGATACTATAGTGCAACACATGATAGCTATGCATTGGAAAACATACAAGGTCTGGATATCCTAAGTCTACACAATTTATCATCACACAAAAGCTCTCAAAATCTGCTTCAGTCCTGGTTCTTTATCAAAACCTATGGCACCACTACAGGCATTGGCTTTAAGCCCAATATACATATGAGTCTCCAACCATTTGTAAAACAGCTCTTGGAATATTAGGTGGGTAAATTATGCTACTTCTATTATATTTGTCAGATAGTGGGTACATGAAGAAATTGGAAAAAAAGATAGCGAGCTATGGGAAACTTACTAGATAAGACTTTTGAACATAACAACACAAGAATTGTTATCTTCAAATAAAGGCCTCCTCCTCCCCTTCAGCCTTTCCTCTCCATCTCCAAAATTGGTGTCTTTACCAATTCTTTGCGTTACTTATTATAAAAATCAGCAGACAGTAAAGTTCCCATAGCCTAAGACCTCATCATCCAGGAAACCAGTCAGTCCAGAATTCTTATAAAAATAGTTTCAAATCCCTGCCTATGAGATATCACATACTACTCTGGGACAAATAAGTAGAGACTGGTGGCAAATTTAATCAAAAAACAAGTCCCTATGGAGTCACTGGCTTCAAAGACTAAAATAACATAATGAACACCATCATTAACTATTTCATAACTCTATAGGTAGAAAATGTATAGATTCTCTAGTAACACAGATGATAGCTACACATTGGAAAACAAACAAGCCCTGGATATCCTAAATCTACACAATTTATCATCACACAAAAGCTCTACTTATCTGCTTCAGTCCTGGCTCTTTATCTCTAAACCCATGGCACCACTACAGGAATTGGCTTTTAGTACAATATACATATGAGTCTCCAAACATTTGTAAAACAGCTCTTGGAATATTAGGTGAGTAAATAATGCTTTTTCTATTATATTATTTAGATAGTGGGTAATTAAAGAATTTGGACAAAAAGATAGCGAGCTATCAAAAACCTTTGTTAGGGCCTATTCACATCACCGTTCATTTCCGTGCCGGGGTTCCATCGGAGGGTTCCGTCGGGTGAACCCCGCAACGGAAAGTGAAACTGACAGCACAGCTTCCGTTTCACTTTCCGTTGCGGGGTTCACCCGACGGAACCCTCTGACGGAACCCCGGAACGGAAATGAACGGTGATGTGAACAGGCCCTTAATAAGACTTTTGAACATAACAACACAAGTATTGTTATGTTCAAATAAAGGCCTCCTCCTCCCCTTCAGCCTTTCCTCTCCATCTCCAAAATTGGTGTCTTTACAAATGTTTCGTGCCACTTATTGTAAATAGTAGAAAATAGTAGAAAATAGTAACGTTCCCATAGTACAGTGGTACTCAGAAGTAGTCTGGTCGCAAATTTACTAAAACCAAGTAACTGTTGATTCACTGGATTGAAAGACTAAAAGAAACTTACTGAACACCATCACATAAAATAAACTCATATGACTTCCTAACCAGCAAATGGTGCCATACCACGACAGCTACATGGTATTTTGAAAAAAGAAGATATCTGTAAAGGGAATTGTTTTATATATTTATATCTATGTACATGTAGTATAGATATATATATATATATGTATTTGTCACTCCAGAAAGGTATCATCTAATCAGACACCCTGGATGTAAAACAAACAATGAACTAATCCAGGAAGCAGGAAGTTCCAACTGCCCTTCCATCCCCCTACTAGATAATGGAATTCCATGAGGCCCAGGCTCCCTCCCTTTCACGTGCATGAGCCTGTGAGGTCACACAGATGTGCACGGGGGGTGGGGGTTTAAAAGGACAAACAGTCTCAAAGTTCTCGCTCTTGTTCCTGCTCCCTGGCTCCACTAAGGGTCTCCTCTTCCCTCCTGGCCTGCTCTTGCCTCATGGCCCTTCCTGAGAGACCACACCAACTTGTACCACATGAAGCGCTAGTTAGTGTATAAGTGATTAAACATTGTTCTAATTTTTTTAATTTTTTTCACGAGTCAGGAAATATTATAAATTAGATTCTAATTTATAACATTTCCCAGTGCTGGTCACTAGATGGAGCAATTCCCAAAATTGAAGCATTGGCATGTGGTAAAGCAACCACATTGCTTTATGCTGCAAAATTTGAGAATACTCACTCGCTCTAGTGAGCTCACAGAATCCCCCCTCTTTTATCCTGGCTAGTGCCAGGAGAAAGGAGGGGATTGAACGGTCAAACCTCCTACACTGTGTGTCGCCATTTTTTGAGCTAACACACAGTGTAGTAGGTTTACATACAGTAGTAATCACACACTAAAACACCTGCATACACAGACCTAACTTACCTGCTCCTGCCGCCGCCGCTCCCTCTGGTCCGTCCGCTCCGTCTGCTCCCTCCGCTCCAAGTGCACAAGTCCGGAAGCCGCGACCGGAAGTAGTAATCTTACTGTCCGGCTGCGGCTTCCGGTCCACAAGAAAATGGCGCCGGACATCTTTTGGCCGAAAACCTTCAATTTGGACTGTGTGGCATGCGCCGCTCCCACACAGACGGCGTACAGCATAGTGGATGGAACGGGCCCTGTTCGCATTCACTATGGGGCTGTATGTGCCGTATTCCATGTCTGTATGTGTCGTTAATCGACACATACAGAGATGGAAAAAAAAATGGCTGCACCCATAGACAAGAAAAAGTTACAAAATAAAAAAAAGTAAAACACAAACACACAAATAAATAAAACATTTTTTAATAAAACATTAAAAGCAAATTGATATAAAAAATTTTTTTTTCGCGACACTCGTCCTTTAAAAGGATATTCTCATCTTAGATATTTATGGCATATCCAGAGTATGTGTCTCATGGATGTGGATAATAGCTGTAGGACCCGCACTTATTTTGAGGATGGGAGATCCCTGATAGCATACCTGTCGCCTAATATATGTCATAAATATACAAATAAACCATCATCCATTTCTCAAACAGAATTGCTGTCATTATTAAGTCTTTTCAAACAGTAAATTTGCAATAGCCTAGAATCAAAACTCAGTAATTCTGTTAATCCATAATTGAAACAGGCTAAAAAAAAAAATTCAAACAACTTGCATAGGTATAACAAAATAAATGTAGCAACACTCACCTTACCAATAAAATTGAAAAAATATAATAATACTCACCTTACCAATAATAAAAAAAACAGTAATCCAAATTTTTTTGATCCCCTTTTCTCCCATGCTAGCGTGTCCCTGGTTGCCTGCTACTCCCTGTTCTTCTGACCTCAGCAATGATGTGTCGACACGACATGTGACCGCTGTAGTCAATTACTGGCTGTAGTGGTGATATGTCCACACCACTGGGTTTACCTTTGCAGTCAGTGATTGTCTGCAGCAGCCACATGTCTTGTCAACACATTAATGACATGAGCGCTGTGTGCGTAGTTTTTCACGTCCGAGGTGCATCCGTGCTCTGCGCTGTGGGACGTGATGTCACGCATCCCCCATAGATTAGGCCTTATTCACATGAATGTGATAAACGTCCGTGTGTCGGCCGTTGAAACAACGGCCGTCACACGGACCTATATAATTCAATGTGGCCGTTCACACGTCAGTTGTTTCAACAGACCATGTGAAGGGTCAGTGAGAAAATAGGACATGTCCTATTTTTTCACGCTTCACGCATCCCTCCATAGGCTCTAATCTATGGGGGATGCGTGACATCGCATCCCGCACCGCAGAACTGTAGTTTTTCACGTCCGAGATGCGCATTGCTCGTGTGAATAATGCCTTAGAGTCTATGGAGGGATGCGTGAAGTGTGAAAAAATAGGTCATGTCCTATTTTCTCATGGACCCTTACCACGGTCCGTTTAAACAACTGACGTGTGAACGGCCACATTGAATTATATAGGTCCGTGTGACGGCCATTGTTTTAACGGCCGACACACGGACGTTTATCACGTTCGTGTGAATAAGGCCTAAAGCTAAACAGATATCAGCGGGGGACAATGAAAGTGTCGGAACAGGAGTGGCAGGGTATTGGTAAGGTGAGTATTACTTCTTTTGTTATTGTAAACACATGTAAGCTATTTGGAAAAATTGTCATTGGGTTGGACGACCACATTATTATTACAGTGTAACCTCTACATTGTTACATGTAATGGTTGTTTACCTATCATAATTACTGGCATATCTCTAGGACATGCCAACAAATATAATGTCTGACCGCCTAAACTAATACTGATCAAGAGATGCCAGACATAGCGGAAGGAGCAGCGTCAATCCAACCAGTGCCGATACAGCATTATTCTCTTCACAGGCGGCAGTCCTAGCAGTCACACCGGCACTAAGTACATCTTCACGACATGATGTAGCAATATCAATCAATCCTGATACGTTGTTTTTTTTTTATCTTTTCATCGAACACAGAATAATTGAGGGAACAAGGATTTGTTGACTTAAAACTCAAAGGAAGTAGATTAAAGGGAATGTGTTGCCAGAAAAACATGTTTTTTTAAAAAAAATTAAACATTTAGTGTGTGGGTGATTAAACATGTCAGGAAATATTATAAATTTTTTCTAATTTATAATACTACCCATTTTTGGTCACTAGATGGAGCTAGTTCCCAAAATTGCAGCATTGCAACATTGGGTTAAAAGCCCTCGCTCTAGTGAGCTCTCAGCATCCCCCCCTCCTTTATCCTGGCTAGTGCCGGGATAAACGAGGGGTTTGAAAGGTTTAACCTCCTACACTGTGTGTCGCCATTTTTTGAGGTAACCCACAGTGTAGTAGGTTTACATACAGTAGTAAACACACACAAACACTAACATACATTGAAATCTCTTACCTGCTCCTGCCGCCGCGGCTCCCTCCGGCCCGTCCGCTCCCTTTGCTGCCGCTGTTCCATGTGCACAAGTCCGGAAGCCGCGACCGGAAGTAGTAATATTACTGTCCGGCCGCGACTTCCGGTCCACAGGAAAATGGCGCCGGACGGCGCCAATTTCGAATAGGACTGTGTGGGAGCGGCGCATGCGCAGTTCCCACACAGACGCCGTACACGGCAGTCAATGGGACGGGAGCCGTTCGCAGTCCCTATGGGACTGTGGCTGCCGTATTCCATGTCTGTGTGTGTCGTTAATCGACACACACAGAAATGGAACAAAAAATGGCAGCCCCCATAGGGAAGAAAAAGTGTAAAAATAAGAAACAGTAAAACACAAACACACAAATGAATATAAACGTTTTTATTAAAGCACTAACATCTTTAACATATAAAAAATTTATTTGTGATGACACTGTTCCTTTAAGGTTATTCTGTTCTTTTTGTAGCTGCTATATGGAGCAAAATTTCAATACGATGTATATTACAAAGTAACTTTAATTTATATTATTACAAAATTCATTTAGCTGGGCGGTATTACAGCACTTCCTTGTGGCTTTATTTGGGCATTTTGAGTTGGTTTTACTCTAGAAATGTAAGGCCTTACTATAAAGTGCCCATTTTTGGCCTTCTATAGCAGTATCATTTTGGCATGGGATGGTGATATTATTTGATTTCTGAGTTGAGGTGTTACAAAATGCAGTCCTAGTAAGTGACTAGGACACTGCTGCTTGGTTACTGAATGGCAGTATTAGTTGAAGTGGTTCTGTACTAATGCTAAATAAATGTTAAAAAGTGTCAGCACCTAAAGTGATAAGTAATATACAATGTATTAAAATTCTGCCTCTGTAAATAGATACTCTACTGAGATACCAATGAGCTACAAGCATCTTCTTTCTAGGGAATGGTGGGTGGTATCAGAGACTACACCCCAGTGATGAAAACCTCTGATATGTCTACATATAGGTTTTCTATACTGGACGTGTTGTTTAAAGGGGTTGTCTTATGAAGACATGTATATGAAGAAGATATAGAAGGTGATTAGACGCTCAGGAACCCCCAGTCTATGAGCCAAAATGGAGAGACAATATGTTAAAGCGGTTCCTGTTCTGGAGGACTGGAGTCGTCTATACATAACATAAATAGCCATTCATTTGACTTGTCACTATGTAATATTACATTTCCCTTCCTCCTTTCTCGTCTCTGATGGGACAATCCTTTAATGAACTTGTGTTGGCTGATGTTCTTCTCTCTTACATGCAGTTGAGGATCGCAGTTATAAATGATTTCTACTTTTCAGTTTTACGCTACAGTACATTTACATAAAAAGGTTTTTCCATTGATGTTTTACTAAATTACATTTCTAGATTATATACAAATGGACTGGCCATTTCCAATTATACCATAGACTGGCCAAATAAAGAGATATAAAGGGCATCATCACAATGCAGACCAGGCATATCATAATGATTATAATATTGATCATGTGAAGGGAAAGGCACAGTAAAACAATAAATATAAAAACATTAAAGGGGCTGTCAGGGCATGGGACGGTTTTCCATACTGATGACCTATCCACAAAATAGGTTATCAGTATGTGATGGGTGGGGGACCGACACCCAGACCCCGAACCAGGCATCGGATGTTATGCAGTTTCCGGTGTTGGAAGCAGATGGCTTGTACACTGTATTGCAGCTGTGCTATAGTACTGCAGCTCTGCTCCTATTCACTTGAATAAGAGCAGAGCTGCAGTTCTGCAGCATGGCCGTTATCCTGTGAATGAAGCCATCTGCTTCCGGCACGGACCACTGCATAACTTCCAGAGGCAGCCAAAACAGCTGATCGTTGTGGGGTCTGGGTGTTGGGCCCCCGCCGATCATATGCTGATAACCAATCTTGTGGATAGGTCGTTAGTATAAAAAAATGCATACGGACAACTCCTTTAAATCCAGTGACTTACGGCTGAGGTGGTTCGCTTTACTTTTCATTTTTGTCAGGGCTAGACCATTGTGAAGTGTTCTTACAGCTACGACTTTACTCTTCAGCAAATGAAAGTCTCGGCTCTAGCAGGGCACAAAAAAATAAATTTTTTAGATGCCATAGTAACCCAGTTGCATTACCATGGTATACATTGTCTACCACATTGCCTACCAGCTGCCACATAAAAAGTGGCTGTTAACCCCATAAACAGTGTCAGCCCTGCTGCTACTTTAAAAAAAAAAAATGGCCAGCTGGGCCGATGCATAGTGCCAGCCATGGTGCTCAAATGCTGTGAAACAAAAATATCATGCCATTTCCTAACAGCATTGTCTGGCCTAATTCTACCTTAATTTCATGATTTGCACACAGATTCATGGCGCTGAGGTTCATACATTGGTGTAACTATAGCCGTAACAGCCATAGCAGCTGCAATAGGGCCCAGAGGTCTAGAGGGCTCAATCAGGTGCAAGAACATTGTTCCTTTTTGTGGAGATTACAAAGTTGGTGGCTTTCTGCTATCTAGCACCACTATGTGGGTTCTCTGATATACGGGACTATTATCCATTTCTTCAAGTCTCGCTACTTATGCTGCTTTGTTCGCTCTCAGCCATATCCATCACTCAGCTGAACTGACGGTTTGGCTGAGAGTGGGTCCTGTGTGTCTCTAACAACTTAGATGTGATCAACACCCGCTCTTAGCTGAGCCATCATTTCAGCTGAGTGACAGATTTGGGTGTTAGTGAATGATGCAGCTTCTAAGTATAGAGGATATATGAAGGCCGCATCTGAAAAATTATAGAACCTTTTTTTAATAAAAGTCAATATAAAATAACAGCTAAAACATACATTTAATAAAAATAAATAAAGTTGCAACACAAGGATGTCACAAGAGGGAGCAAACTGAATACAGATTTATACAAGCTCACTGGGCAATGTAAAGTGGAGCAGTTGTCCATAGTAACCAATGAGGTCATTGCTTTCATTTTATAAAGAGCCACTGAGAAATAGCAGCTGGAATTTGATTGGTTGCCATGGGCAACTGCTTCACATTTCCCTTGCACTAGTCTTAATAAATCTCAGTGATCCTGTATAAATCATTACTCACTTTGCTCCCTCTAATTATAAATGATCTCCGAATTTTATCTCTGGCGGTTCTGCGGTGGTCTTTCCCTATTGAAGATGAGCAGTCAGTGACCGGCATTGTAACCATAACATTTCTGTTTTTATATGAAAATGAAAGTAGAGCAATGAGGGTGATAAAAAACATGTTTAAAAAAAAAAAGGTTTTGTTTTTATTTCTGAAAAAAGACATACAAAATATGAGCTATAGGGAATCACATGAGACCTTATAAATGTTTTCTTTTCCTGTGAAGGACATTTAAGGGAGATTAATTTGATATGTGTTTCATTGGTGGGAGTCTGACCAATGGGACCCCACTGGTCCCTAGGATGGAGCATGCTCAGCTGTTGCCGTTTCTCCCATAGACATTAATGGAGGGTGACTTCCCATGCTTGGCCACTTTTACACTGGATGACGGGGTCTGGAATATTTAGTAGTGAAATGAGGGCACTTACCTCTGTACCAACACTTTTAGTAGACATGCTGGTGTCTGGGTGGCATCTGTATTCACCTTACAGTCCAGAAACAGGGTAGAGTGAGAAACAGCATCATCTCCATACAATTCGTGGGGCCACAGCACTGGTCTTGAAATGGTCTTCAAGCGGTCTGTAGGGTGGCAGTTGAACTGACCAGTGCTGCAGCATAACAGTTGTCATAGCAACTGAGCCCAACTCTGCCAACAAACAGTGGAATGTACCACTACAAAAACAGGTAAGAGTCACCAAAATGAAAAATATGATATAGAAAGGCAGCCATACAATTAAAAACATGAAAAAGTGAAAGTTCTGCGTCTCACTGCTGTCTTCTCTTTTTTTTTTAAGCATATTGCTGCAGTTTACCTGCTCTTTTATTTTATCCACCCATCTATGGTTCAGTCCGTTGTTTGATTACCGACGAGTTGCTTTAAAATAAAAAATTGTACCTATAAAAGTATAATTAAAGGGCAAGTTACGATTTATTTTTCAAGACTGTTTTTAAAAACGCAATAGTTACTTATGCTGTTTACATGTAATGAAATTGCTGCAGATTTTCCTTCTGGATTTGTGGGCGGAAAATCTGCAGAGTATTACAGTAGCAGCAAAGTGGATGAGATTCAACAAATCTCATCTACATGCTGCAGAAAATGTATGTGCAGAAATTGAACTGCGGTGCAGAATTTTTAATCTGCAACATGTCAATTTATGCTGCATAATGGTTGCGCATTTGTTTCAGATTTCTCCATTGAGTTCAATGAGAAAGGAAAAATCTGCAGCAAATGATCAGTGTCGGGAGTTTCCCTGCAGAAAAGCTGAGACGTCGCAGGAAAAATAACAAGCAAGAAAAAGGATTTTTTTTTACTCTAAAATAAAAACAAAACAGACTTCTCCCCCTGGCGCTCTAGTAGCAATGCCTCACTGCTCTCCTGGGTTCTTCTCTGTACAGCCAGCCTCCTGGGATGACAGGAGTAGGTGAGTATGGACTTTTTTTTTAATCCCCTATTCCCCCCTGATCTTCTCTGCAGCGGCAAATCTGGTCAAAAATCTGCACCAAATCAAACACGATTTGGAGTGGATTTACAGTATCTAAATCGGATTTACTGCATTGTTTTCCGCAGCAAATCCAACCTGTGTAAACTTACTATAAAAATGGACAATATACAATCAACTGTCTGATGAGAGTAATAATTAATTAATAATTTTATCATACTTTGTCAACTACACCCAAAGTTATGGTAAATATTTTAGTAGAGAATGTCCTAAATTCAACATAATGTAAAACACTAAATAAAGAATGTATTCACTTGTGGACTCACAAGATTGTCCAAATAAAAGATATACAATGCATATGGTTGTATGGTTTATACAACATTTATTTGCAAATAACAGCTCAGGTGTGACTTGTGTGTTCAGTGCGGATATGGAAACAATAATCTCAAGAATATTTTCTCTTAGACTATCACTATAAATACTTCCAATCATGGACATGGATTGTAATGGGGCCATATTAAAAATTCTACTACTCGTAGATGGTCGTTCTGTAACACTGGGCTTACTCGAGTAGCGCCCCATCAAAACAAATACAATCGCAGACCAAATGACCGTTGGACAATTATCTTTACTGAACACACAACTATTATTACAATGGCCCATTAGCTTATTTGGTTACAACACTTAAAGTGGTACGGTGGCTCAAACAATACTATACTGCTCATATATAAATATATATATATATATATATATATATATATATATATATATGTCAAAAAATCAGCAGCAACTCCAATAGTAAGGGTGAAAAAAGTGGGTACTTTTATTGCCCGTGCAACGTTTCAGCTCCGTTCACTGGAGCCTTTCTCAAGCCTGATAGGATGTCCAGGTCCTATATATATATATATACAGTGAAGGAAATAAGTATTTGATCCCTTGCTGATTTTGTAAGTTTGCCCACTGTCAAAGACATGAACAGTCTAGAATTTTTAGGCTAGGTTAATTTTACCAGTTAGAGATAGATTACCTAAAAAAAAAACTGAAAATCACATAGTCAAAATTATATATATTTATTTGCATTGTGCACAGAGAAATAAGTATTTGATCCCTTTGAAAAACAAGACTTAATACTTGGTGGCAAAACCCTTGTTGGCAAGCACAGCAGTCAGACGTTTTTTGTAGTTGATGATGAGGTTTGCACACATGTTAGATGGCATTTTGTCCCACTCCTCTTTGCAGATCATCCGTAAATCATTAAGATTTCAAGGCTGTCGCTTGGCAACTCGGATCTTCAGCTCCCTCCATAAGTTTTCGATGGGATTAAGGTCTGGAGACTGGCTAGGCCACTCCATGACCTTAATGTGCTTCTTTTGAGCCACTCCTTTGTTGCCTTGGCTGTATGTTTTGAGTCATTGTCGTGCTGGAAGACCCAGCCACGAGCCATTTTTAATGTCCTGGTGGGGGGAAGGAGGTTGTCACTCAGGATTTGACGGTACATGGCTCCATCCATTCTCCCATTGATGCGGTGAAGTAGTTCTGTGCCCTTAGCAGAGAAACACTCCCAAAACATAATGTTTCCACCTCCATGCTTGACAGTGGGGACGGTGTTCTTTGGGTCATAGGCAGCATTTCTCTTCTTCCAAACACGGCGAGTTGAGTTAATGCCAAAGAGCTAAATTTTAGTCTCATTTGACCATAGCACCTTCTCCCAATCACTCTCAGAATCATCCAGATGTTCATTTGCAAACTTCAGACGGGCCTGTACATGTGCCTTCTTGAGCAGGGGGACCTTGCTGGCACTGCAGTATTTGAATCCATTACGGCGTAATGTGTTACCAATGGTTTTCTTGGTGACTGTGGTCCCAGCTGCCTTGAGATCATTAACAAGTTCCCCCCGTGTAGTTTTCAGCTGAGCTCTCACCTTCCTCAGGATCAAGGATACCCCAAGAGGTGAGATTTTGCATGGAGCCCCAGATCGATGTCGATTGACAGTCATTTTGTATGTCTTCCATTTTCTTACTATTGCACCAACAGTTGTCTCCTTCTCAACCAGCGTCTTACTTATGGTTTTGTAGCCCATTCCAGCCTTGTGCAGGTCTATGATCTTGTCCCTGACATCCTTAGAAAGCTCTTTGGTCTTGCCCATGTTGTAGAGGTTAGAGTCAGACTGATTAATTGAGTCTGTGGACAGGAGTCTTTTATACAGGTGACCATTTAAGACAGCTGTCTTTAATGCAGGCACCAAGTTGATTTGGAGCGTGTAACTGGTCTGGAGGAGGCTGAACTCTTAATGGTTGGTAGGGGATCAAATACTTATTTCTCTGTGCACAATGCAAATAAATATATATAATTTTGACAATGTGATTTTCTGTTTTTTTTTAAATATTATCTATCTCTCACTGGTAAAATTAACCTAGCCTAAAAATTCTAGACTGTTCATAACTTTGACAGTGGGCAAACTTACAAAATCAGCAAGGGACCAAATACTTATTTCCTTCACTGTATATGTATATATATATATATATATATATATATATATATATATATATATATATATATATATATATATATATATATACATATATATGTATATATATGTGTATATATATATATATATATATATATATAGATATATATATATATATATATATATATATATATATATATATATATTGTAAAGGATCTGCCAGGCACAACTTCTGTGTATACGCCCATAGGTAAACAGTCTGCACCTGAGTCTATGTCTCTGAGACTGACTCCAGCTTCCACCACTCAGGATGGCAGGCTTAGGAGTGGGAGAGCCTATCGCAGCCTGGCCAGACGGAGCTAGCTCCCGCCCTCTGTCTATTTATACCTGCCTTTCCTGTTCCTCCTTTGCTTGTGATTCTTCTCGTGTGGTTTCCTGGCCCAGCTACAGCTTCTGACTATTTGATCCTGCTCCATACTGACCCTGGCTTTCTGACTACTCTCTTGCTCTGCGTTTGGTTCCTCGTGCACTCCTGGTTTGACTCGACTCGTTCACCACTCTTGTTGCTCACGGTGTTGCCGTGGGCAACTGCCCCATTTCCCTTTGCTTTGTGTTCCCTTGTCTGTTTGTCTCTTGCACTTACTGAGCGTAGGGACCGCCGCCCAGTTGTACCCCATCGCCTAGGGCGGGTCGTTGCAAGCAGGCAGGGACAGAGTGGCGGGTAGATTAGGGCTTACTTGTCCGTTTCCCTACCCCCGTCATTACATAATCACAAGCCCATTACCTAGTCTACCCTGGTCCCTGACACTACTATGGACCCCCTTGAGACCCTGGCCCAGAAAATGCAGGGTCTCTCCATACAAGTCCAGGCCCTGGCTCAGAGGGTCAACCAGCCTGACGCTACCATGGTAGTGCCCCTCACCTCTTGAACCCCACCTCAAGTTGCCTGACCGGTTCTCAGTGGACCGGAGGACTTTTCTCTCCTTTCGGGAGAGTTGTAGGCTCTACTTTCGTTTAAAGCCTCACTCCTCAGGTTCTGAGAGCCAGCGGGTGGGTATTATTATGTCCCGGCTCCAGGAAGGGCCCCAAGAGTGGGCCTTCTCCTTGGCTCCTGACGCCCCTGAACTTTCCTCCGTTGATCGTTTCTTTTCTGCTCTCGGACTCATTTATGACGAGACTGACAGGACTGCCTTTGCTGAGAGTCAGCTGGTGACCTTACATCAGGGTAAGAGACCTGTTGAGGAGTATTGTTCTGACTTTAGGAAGTGGTGCGTAGCTTCTCGGTGGAATGACCCTGCCTTAAGGTGCCAGTTTAGTTTGGGTCTGTCGAACGCCCTGAAAGACCTGCTAGTTAGCTATCCCTCTTCTGACTCCCTAGACCAGGTTATGGCTTTAGCGGTACGACTTGACCGACGTCTCAGGGAACGACAACTTGAACGTTTTTGTGTTTTCCCCTCTGACTCCCCCATGATGCCTCCCGAGGTCCCGTTGCTTCGCTCTTCCATGGAAGACTCGGAGGTACCTATGCAACTCGGGGCCTCCGTGTCCCCCCAACAAGTTCCGCAGGAAGAATGGTCTCTGCTTCTATTGTGGGGATGACAAGCATCAAGTGAACACCTGCCCTATGTGTAAGAATAAGCAGCTGGAAAACTTCCGCGCCTAAGTGATCATCGGGGAGGTCACTTGGGCGCACAGGTATTTCCCGTAAATATGAAACGTAATAAAATCTTGCTTCCCTTTCAGGTCTCTTTTGGGGGTAGGTCTGCTACCGGCAGTGCCTTCGTGGATTCAGGGTCTTCTACTAATATCATGTCTGTGGAATTTGCCATGTCTCTAGCTATGCCTTTTTATTGATTTGCCTAAACCTGTCCCGGTAGTGGGTATCGACTCCACTCCTCTTGCTAATGGTTATTTTACACAGCATACCCCTGTTTTTGAACTCCTTGTTGGCTCCATGCATTTGGAGCAGTGCTCTGTACTGTTGATGCAGGGATTATTGTCCGATTTGGTTTTAGGCCTTCCCTGGTTGCAGTTGCATAATCCCACGTTTGAGTGGAATACTGGGGAGCTTACCAAATGGGGTAATGAATGCTTGACGTCATGTTTTTCTGTTAATTATATTTCTCCCCCTGAGGAGGTGAACACGCTACCTGAGTTTGTTAAGGACTTCGCTGATGTTTTGTCTAAGGAGGCCTCCGAAGTGTTACCTCCTCATAGAGAATACGATTGCGCTATCAAATTGGTACCAGGAGCTAAGCTCCCTAAGGGTAGGATATTTAATCTTTCTTGTCCCGAACGTGAAGCCATGAGAGAGTATATCCAGGGATGCCTGGCCAAGGGTTACATTCGCCCCTCTACTTCTCCGGTAGGTGCTGGCTTCTTCTTCGTAGGGAAGAAGGATGGTGGTCTTAGGCCATGCATTGACTACCGTAACTTGAATAAGGTCACTGTAAGGAACCAGTATCCCCTTCCTTTGATTCCTGATCTCTTTAATCAGGTTCAGGGGGCCCAATGGTTCTCTAAGTTTGATCTACGGGGGGCGTATAACCTTATCCGCATCAAAGAGGGGGATGAGTGGAAGACTGCGTTTAACACGCCCGAAGGTCATTTCGAATACCTCGTCATGCCCTTTGGGTTGTGTAATGCTCCTGCGGTCTTCCAGAATTTCATAAATGAGATTTTAAGAGATTACCTGGGGGTATTTCTTGTAGTGTACCTTGATGACATACTGGTGTTTTCCAAGGACTGGTCCTCCCTCATTGAGCATGTCAGGAAGGTGCTCCAGGTCCTTCGGGAAAACAAACTGTTTGCAAAAACCGAAAAATGTGTGTTTGGGGTACAGGAGATACCATTTTTGGGTCAAATCCTCACTCCTCATGAATTCCGCATGGACCCCGCCAAGGTCCAGGCTGTGGCGGAATGGGTCCAACCTGCCTCCCTTAAGGCGTAACAGTGTTTCTTGGGGTTAACTAATTATTACAGGAGATTTATTGCTAACTTCTCGGTCATCGCTAAGCCTCTTACGGATCTCACTCGCAAAGGTGCTGATCTCCTCCACTGGCCACCTGAGGCTGTCCAGGCTTTTGAGGTCATTAAGAAGTGCTTTATCTCGGCCCCGGTGCTGGTTCAGCCCAACCAAATGGAGCCATTTATCGTGGAAGTTGACGCATCCGAGGTGGGAGTGGGGGCTGTCTTGTCCCAGGGTACCAGGTCCCTCACCCATCTCCGACCCTGTGCCTACTTCTCCAGGAAGTTTCCGCCCACTGAGAGTAACTATGATATTGGCAACCGCAAACTTTTAGCCATTAAATGGGCATTTGAAGAGTGGCGCCACTTCCTGGAGGGGGCTAGGCACCAGGTAACGGTCCTTACCGACCACAAGAATCTGGTTTTCCTAGAATCTGCCCGGAGGCTAAACCCGAGACAAGCTCGATGGGCGCTATTTTTTACCAGATTCAACTTTTTGGTTACTTATAGGGCTGGGTCTAAAAATATTAAGGCCGATGCACTGTCGCGTAGCTTCATGGCCAGCCCTCCTTCGGAGGAAGATCCTGCTTGTATTTTGCCTCCTGGTATAATCATTTCTTCTATTGATTCTGATTTAGTCTCTGAAATTGCGGCTGATCAATGTTCAGCTCCCGGGAACCTTCCTGAGGACAAGCTGTTTGTTCCCCTGCAATACCGGCTAAGGGCACTTAGGAAAATCATGACTCCGCACTATCTGGTCATCCAGGCCTCCTGGGTACCAAACACCTCATTGCCAGAAACTATTGGTGGCCTGGGTTGCCTAAAGACGTTAAGGCGTACGTCGCCGCTTGTGAGGTTTGTGCTAGGTCCAAGACTCCCAGGTCCCTACCAGTGGGCTTACTACGTTCTTTGCCCATTCCCCAGAGACCTTGGACCCATATCTCCATGGATTTTATCACCGATTTGCCTCCATCTCAAGGCAAGTCGGTGGTGTGTGTTGTAGTAGACCGCTTCAGTAAGATGTGCCACTTTGTGCCCCTCAAAAAACTACCCAATGCTAA
This sequence comes from Rhinoderma darwinii, assembly GCF_050947455.1. Classification (NCBI taxonomy): domain Eukaryota; kingdom Metazoa; phylum Chordata; class Amphibia; order Anura; family Rhinodermatidae; genus Rhinoderma; species Rhinoderma darwinii. The sequence goes on from NW_027461717.1 coordinate 415,183, forward strand.
GACGTTAGCTACCTTGTTTGTCAAACACATCCTGCGTCTCCATGGGGTCCCTGTCAATATTGTTTCGGACAGAGGGGTACAATTTGTTTCATTGTTTTGGAGAGCCTTCTGTAAAAAGTTGGAGATTAATCTGTCCTTCTCCTCTGCCTTCCATCCTGAAACTAATGGTCAAACTGAGAGGACTAATCAATCTCTAGAACAATATTTAAGGTGTTTTATCTCTGACTGTCAATATAATTTGGTCTCATTCATTCCCCTTGCCGAATTTTCCCTTAATAACCGGGTCAGTAACTCGTCAGGGGTCTCACCCTTTTTCTGTAATTTTGGGTTTAATCCACGGTTCTCCTCCGTCTCACCTGGTAGTTCCAACAATCCCGAGGTAGAGGTCGTTCATCGAGAACTGTGCACAGTCTGGGCCCAGGTTCAGAAGAACCTAGAGGCGTCCCAGAGCGTACAAAAAACTCAGGCTGATAGAAGACGTTCTGCTAACCCCTTGTTTATGGTCGGGGATCTGGTGTGGTTATCGTCTAGGAACTTGCGCCTTAAGGTCCCGTCCAAGAAGTTTGCTCCCCGGTTTATTGGGCCGTATAAGGTCATTGAAGTCCTCAATCCTGTCTCCTTCCGACTGGAGTTGCCCCCATCTTTTCGAATACACGACGTGTTTCATGCCTCCCTCCTTAAACGATGCTCCTCGTCCTTGGCTCCCTCGAGGAAACCTCCTGTTCCCGTTCTCACCCCTGAGGGGGTGGAATTCGAGGGGGCCAAGATTGTGGACAGCAAGATGGTCCAAGGCTCCCTCCAGTACCTGGTCCATTGGCGAGGATACGGGCCTGAGGAGAGGACTTGGGTACCCGCCCGGGATGTTCACGCTGGGGTATTGGTCAGGAAGTTCCACCTTCGTTTCCCCAATAAACCAGGTCCACTTAGAAAGGGTCCGGTGGCCCCTCATAAAAAGGGGGGGGGTACTGTAAAGGATCTGCCAGGCACAACTTCTGTGTATACGCCCATAGGTAATCAGTCTGCACCTGAGTCTATGTCTCTGAGACTGACTCCAGCTTCCACCACTCAGGATGGCAGGCTGAGGAGTGGGAGAGCCTATCGCAGCCTGGCCAGACGGAGCTAGCTCCCGCCCTCTGTCTATTTATACCTGCCTTTCCTGTTCCTCCTTTGCTTGTGATTCTTCTCGTGTGGTTTCCTGGCCCAGCTACAGCTTCTGACTATTTGATCCTGCTCCATACTGACCCTGGCTTTCTGACTACTCTCCTGCTCTGCGTTTGGTACCTCGTGCACTCCTGGTTTGACTCGACTCGTTCACCACTCTTGTTGCTCACGTTGTTGCCGTGGGCAACTGCCCCATTTCCCTTTGCTTTGTGTTCCCTTGTCTGTTTGTCTCTTGCACTTACTGAGCGTACCGCCGACCAGTTGTACCCCGTCGCCTAGGGCGGGTCGTTGCAAGTAGGCAGGGACAGAGTGGCGGGTAGATTAGGGCTCACTTGTCCGTTTCCCTACCCCCGTCATTACATATATATATATATTGTAGCAGTGCAGCTAATGACAGTACAGAAACTGTCCGGTTTTAAGCGACCAGGGAATATGTACAGCAGAGAGGGTTTTCTCTGCTGTTGCTTGGGTATAAAACTCAGAATAGGGCCTGGTTTGCTGGAGTGTGAAGGAGAAGGGCGGGCTTCCACTTCATACAGACTGTCCGTGTCTTGGGCTGTCTGATGAGCCTACTAAGGCTTCTCCTGCGGCGGCTCTTTAACCCCTTCCCTCTTTGGCCACTTTTGATTTTCCTGACAGAGCCTCATTTTTCAAATCTGACATGTTTCACTTTATGTGGTAATAACTTCGGAATGCTTTTACCTATCCAAGCGATTCTGAGATTGTTTTCTTGTGACACATTGGACTTTATGTTACTGACAAAATTTGCTCGATACATTCAGTATTTAATTGTGAAAAACACCAAAATTTAGTGAAAAATTGCGAAAATTCAAAGTTTTTCTAAATTTTAATGTATCTGCTTGTAAGACAGGCAGTTATACCACACAAAATTGTTTCTAATTAACATCCCCCATATGTCTACTTTAGATTGACATAGTTTTTTAAACATCCTTTCATTTTTCTAGGACGTTACAAGGCTTTGAACTTTAGCAGCAATTTCTCACATTTTCAAGAAAATTTCAAAAGGCTATTTTTTCAGGGACCAGTTCAGTTGTGAAGTGGCTTTGAGGGCCTTATATATTAGAAACCCCCAATAAGTCACCCCATTTTAAAAACTTGACCCCTCAAAGTATTCAAAAAAGCATTTAGAAAGTTTTGTTTTTTGTTTTTTTAAATGCTTTATTTGGTTTTTTATCTATATAAAAAAACAACTCAACTCGCGGGTGGAATTTTGTATAAACATACATTTATATTGACAAAAGAGATATTTGAAATATACTTTACCCCCCCCCCCTATCCATGATCCGTGCTCATCCACTTTCCTTTCTTTTTATTTTAATTTATGTGCATCTCTTTAAACTCTGCTCTAGATAATATTCTATTAACAATTGGCTCCCATTTTGTTTTCCATCTAGCTGGATTATTCTCTCTTTTTAATTTTTTTTTGTCGATCCACTGCTAATATAATATTTTTTTCCATAATCTCTTAACCTGCAGAAATGACGGAATGTGCTTTGATACCCACTCTGATAGAATAACTTTTTTCACTGAAAGTGTCATTAAATGAATTAGATCAGAAAGATAGTCATCGTTTTCACCCGGTTTAAACTGGACCAAAACACATCCATTCGTCTAGTTTTACCTCTTTATTTAGTACATAGCTAATATATTTTTCTGCCAAAACCCACAACCTTCTGATTGCCGGGCATAGCCAGAAACAATGGATCAATCCTGCGTTAATCTCCCCGCATTTTGAGCATCGTCGTGTATAATTAGACAGATGCAGATCAGCAGCACAGGACAATTTTTCTAAAGCGGGTGCACGCCTCCTAGGTCACAGTCCAAGAGTGACCCCTCAATCAGGACAAAAAGAAATTGAGGCAGCACTACCAAATATTTGGATAAAAATCCTTTTATTCCACGTGTGTGCAACGTTTCAGCTTGTTGTGCTTGAGAAAGGCTCACACCGAGCTGAAACGTTGCACACACGTGGAATAAAAGGATCTTCATCCAAATATTTGGTAGTGCTGCCTCAATTTCTTTTTGTCGTGTATAATTAGGTACATATTTTTCGTAAAGCAGATTAAATGAATTATAAAGTCTAGCCCCTACCTTCCACTGCATCTCCATTAAATTTTCAGATGACGTTGCCCTCCTAACCCAGGCCCATCCTTTTACCAGGCGTTCTTCTACTTCTTCATCCGAGATATGTGTATCCAGATCTCATTTGCATTTTTTTATTATATTTTTTATACCTTTCCTATCCTTCTTAACTGAGATATTTATTCTAATAAATGCAATCGATGGACTCCCCTGCATACATCTCATCATATCTCCGAATTCTTTTTGTTTGATACCCAGTCATTTTTTTTAAATCCCCTTGTTTTTGTATTATGTGGCATATTTGAATTTGTTGCAAGAAAAACCCTTGCTCAAGACAACATTTTTCTTTTATTTGGCCAAAGGTTTTAAGTTTTCTATTTTGTTCATCCATCAAATCAGAGATTCTGCATATACCTTTTTTAGCCCATTTTTTTTCCATTCTATATAATTCTGATAGCCTTTAGATTGTAAATATTCCCTAATGGTCAGAAACCCTGACAAGCTATAGGATAAATCAAAGCTTTTTCTTAGCATTCTCCATATTATTTTAGAGTCTCTCAACAAAACCGAAGATCCTGTCCTCAAGGGACCCCCACCCGGTGATTGATGGAGATATGAATGGAAAGAAGTTTGAAACTGTTTATTGTTTTTCGATTTTAGAAATAACAAATATATTATTATCATTAACCTCTTAACGACGAAGGACGGATATATCCGTCCTCAGCAGCTGCTAGTTCGCGCAGGAGGACGGATATATCCGTCCTGTGATGGCGTGGGTACTGTCACTGTAGCCACGCGATCAGCAGCAGGAGCACGGCTGTTATACACAGCCTGGCTCCTGCTGCAACTGCCGGAATCGAAGCGCGCTCCGATTCCGGCAGTTTAACCCATTAAATGCCGCTGTCAATAGTGACAGCGGCATCTAATGTGTTTGACAGAGGGAGGGAGCTCCCTCTGTCACCCGATCGGCGCCCCCGCAAACAAATCGCGGGTCGCCGTCGGGTTTCCATGGCAGCCGGGGGTCTAACAAAGAACCCCAGGTCTGTCTTCCGCAACTGCCTGTTAGGCGATGCCGGAGGCATGTCCTAACAGGTTGCCTGTCAGTTTTACACTGACAGGCAATAATGCTTTGGTATACTAAGTATACCAAAGCATTATATATGCGATCGGCACATCGCATAGTGAAGTCCCCTAGTGGGACTAAAAAAAAATATGTCAATCAGTTAAATAAAGTTTGTGAAAGAAAAAAATAAAATAAAAATTACAGTGAAAATCAAATAAAACTACTTTTTTTGCCCAAAAAGTGGTTTTATTTAGTAAAAGTGTCAAAACAAATCACACATACACATACAGTGAAGGAAATACGTATTTGATCCCTTGCTGATTTAGTAAGTTTGCCCACTGTCAAAGACATGAACAGTCTCGAATTTTTAGGCTAGGTTAATTTTACCAGTGAGAGATAGATTATATAAAAAAAAAAAAAAAGAAAATCACATTGTCAAAATGATATATATTTATTTGCATTGTGCACAGAGAAATAAGTATTTGATCCCCTACCAACCATTAAGAGTTCAGCCTCCTCCAGACCAGTTACACGCTCCAAATCAACTTGGTGCCTGCATTAAAGACAGCTGTCTTAAATGGTCACCTGTATAAAAGACTCCTGTCCACAGACTCAATTAATCAGTCTGACTCTAAGGGTATGTTCACACGGCCAAATTTCAGACGTATACGAGGCGTATTATGCCTCGTTTTACGTCTGAAAATAGGGCTGCAATACGTCGGCAAACATCTGCCCATTAATTTGAATGGGTTTGCCGACGTACTGTGCAGACGACCTGTAATTTACGCGTCGTCGTTTGACAGCTGTCAAACGACGACACGTAAATTTACTGCCTCGGCAAAGAAGTGCAGGGCACTTCTTTGCCACGTAATTTGAGCCGTTCTTCATTGAAATCAATGAAGCACGGCTCAAGGTTTACGAGCGTCTCAGACGCCTCGTAAATTACGAGGAGGAGCTTTTACGTGTGAAACGAGGCAGCTGTTAACAGTCTGTCTTTTCACACGTAACTGCCTCTCAGCGTGTGAACATACCCTAACCTCTACAACATGGGCAAGACCAAAGAGCTTTCTAAGGGTATGTGCACACGTAGTGACCAAAAACGTCTGAAAATCCAGAGCTGTTTTCAAGGGAAAACAGACCCTGCTTTTCAGACGTTTTTTTACCAACTCGCATTTTTCGCTGCGTTTTCACGCCGTTTTCGCTGCGTTTTTTACGTCCGTTTTTGGAGCTGTTTTCATTGGAGTCTATGAGAAAACAGCTCCAAAAACGTCCAAAGAAGTGTCCTGCACTTCTTTTGACGAGGCTGTATTTTTACGCGTCGTCGTTTGACAGCTGTCAAACGACGACGCGTAAATAACAGGTCGTCTGCACAGTACGTCGGCAAACCCATTCAAATGAATGGGCAGATGTTTGCCGACGTATTTGAGACGTATTTCCAGACGAAAAACGAGGCAAAATACGCCTCGTATACGTCTGAAATTTGGCCGTGTGAACATACCCTAAGGCTGGGTTCACACGACCATGTTACGTCCGTAATGTACGAAACGTATTTCGGCCGGAAGACCCGGACCGAACACAGTGCAGGGAGCCGGGCTCCTAGCATTATAGTGATGTACGATGCTAGGAGTCCCTGCCTCGCTGCAGGACAACTGTCCCGTACTGTAATCATGATTACAGCACAGGACAGTAGTTCCACGCAGAGGCAGGGACTCCTAGCATGGTACATCACTATGATGCTAGGAGCCCGGCTCCCTGCACTGTGTTCGGTCCGGGTCTTCCGGCCGAAATACGTTCCGTACATTACGGACGTAACATGGTCGTGTGAACCCAGCCTTAGGATGTCAGGGACAAGATCATAGACCTGCACAAGGCTGGAATGGGCTACAAAACCATAAGTAAGACGCTGGGTGAGAAGGAGACAACTGTTGGTGCAATAGTAAGAAAATGGAAGACATACAAAATGACTGTCAATCGACATAGATCTCGGGCTCCATGCAAAATCTCACCTCGTGGGGTATCCTTGATCCTGAGGAAGGTGAGAGCTCAGCCGAAAACTACACGGGGGGAACTTGTTAATGATCTCAAGGCAGCTGGGACCACAGTCACCAAGCAAACCATTGTTAACACATTACGTCGTAATGGATTCAAATCCTGCAGTGCCCGCAAGGTCCCCCTGCTCAAGAAGGCACATGTACAGGCCCATCTGAAGTTTGCAAATGAACATCTGGATGATTCTAAGAGTGATTGGGAGAAGGTGCTGTGGTCAGATGACACTAAAATTGAGCTCTTTAGCATTAACTAAACTCGCCATGTTTGGAGGAAAAGAAATGCTGCCTATGACCCAAAGAACACCGTCCCCACTGTCAAGCATGGAGGTGGAAACATTATGTTTTGGGGGTGTTTCTCTGCTAAGGGCACAGGACTACTTCACCGCATCAATGGGAGAATGGATGGAGCCATGTACCGTCAAATCCTGAGTGACAACCTCCTTCCCTCCACCAGGACATTAAAAATGGCTCGTGGCTGGGTCTTCCAGCACGACAATGACCCGAAACATACAGCCAAGGCAACAAAGGAGTGGCTCAAAAAGAAGCACATTAAGGTCATGGAGTGGCCTAGCCAGTCTCCAGACCTTAATCCCATCGAAAACTTATGGAGGGAGCTGAAGATCTGAGTTGCCAAGCGACAGCCTCGAAATCTTAATGATTCTCAGATGATCTGCAAAGAGGAGTGGGCCAAAATTCCATCTAACATGTGTGCAAACCTTATCATCAACTACCAAAAATGTCTGACTGTTGTGCTTGCCAACAAGGGTTTTGCCACCAAGTATTAAGTCTTGTTTGCCAAAGGGATCAAATACTTATTTCTCTGTGCACAATGCAAATAAATATATATAATTTTTATAATGTGATTTTCTTTTTTTTTTTATATATATAATCTATCTCTCACTGGTAAAATTAACCTAGCCTAAAAATTCTAGACTGTTCATGACTTTGACAGTGGGCAAACTTACAAAATCAGCGAGGGATCAAACACTTATTTCCTCCACTGTATATGGTATCCCCGCGTTCGTAACAACTTGACCAATAAAATGAACACATTAATTAAACCGCCGGATGAACGGTGTCCAAAAAAACCTCAAAAAACAACGGCAAAATTCGCTCTTTTCTCCCATTCCCCCCATAAAAAATTAAATAAAAATTAATCTATAAGTCCTATGTACCCCAAAATAGTACTAATGAAAATGATCGCTTTCGATCGCTGCATCTAAGGGGTTAATGGCAGGGATCGGAGCTAGCTCCAGTTCCTGCCATTACAGGTGGATTGTCAGCTGTAACATACGGCTGACATCCACTGCTGATAACGCCGGCTCAGCTCCAGAGCCAGCGCCATCTTGCCGTCAGCTACGAAAGCCTTTCAAGCTCCGCCTCTGGGCGGGGCCTGGAAGATTTCTGTGCTAGGCAGACCGAGAGGCCTGTATTAGGCCTCCGGTTGCCATTGCAATCACTGGAACCCCTGCAATTTAATTCGCTTTTGACAGCTAGCTGCATTTAAGGGGTTAATGGTGGGGATCGAAGCTCATTTTGGTCCCCGCCATTACAGCTGGATGTTAGCTGTAATGCACCGCTGACATCCGGCGATGATGACACCGCTTCTGAGACGGCGCCATGCATTTGTCGTATAGATACGGAAAAATGCGGGAAGCACTAGCATTCCATGACATATCCATTAGGCAAATGTCGGGAATGGGTTAATGATTCATGATTAAAAAAATTAATAACTCATGATACATGATTCATGATAAACGATTAATGAATTATGATGCATGATTCATGATTACTGGTTATCCACAAGATAGGGGATACATGTGTGATCGCTGGCACTGATAAGGAGAACGGGGGACCGAAAGTCCCTCGAAGTTCTCCATGACTAACCTCTGACTTCCGGAGTCTGCACAGCTCAATAAAAATGAAAGGAGCGCTGGTCACGCATGCGCACAAGCGCGACCGGCGCTCCATTCATTTCTACGGAGCTGCTGACACAGACCCCGGAAGTCCGAGGTTTGTGATGGAGAACTTCAGGGGACTTTCGGTCCCCCGTTCTCCCTGTCGCTGCCAGCGATCACACATGTATCCCCTATCCTGTGGATAGGGGATACATGTCTTATGTAGGAACAACCCCTTTAATGGCAGAGCGGGGAGATACCTCCCTGCTCTGCCATAGTGTATAGTGGTGTCGCGCTGTAGCAGCCATAGCGGCAGCTAGCGAAGCCTCCGGCCATGGAGGGGGCCCGTGCCGGCAGGCGACTCGGGCCCCCTCATGCCGCGGGCCCCGTAGCAGCCGTTACGGCTGCTATAGAGGTAGTTACGCCACTGGAATCATTTATCATGAATCATGAATCATAAATCAAATCATGAATCATAAATCATGTATCATTAATCATGAATTATACATCTTAAATCATAAATCATGAATTATTAATCATGAATTATTCATCATGAATAATGTATCATGAATCATGTATTATGAATAATTAATAATAAATCATTTATTATCTATCATTAATCGGAAATCATGAATAATGTATCATCAATCATTAAACATGTATTATGAATAATAAATCATGAATCATTTATCATGAATCATGTATTATGAATCATGTTACATGATTCATGATTAATTATTCATGATTAAATGATTCATGTTTAATGATTCATTATATATTATTCATAATTAATGATTAATGTTTCATGATTCATGATTCATAATACATGATTCACGATTCACGATTATTGATTCATAATACATGATTCATAATACAATATTAGTGATTCATGACACATTATTCATGATTAATAATTCATGATCAATAACTCGTGATTAATGATTAAGGATACACGATTTATGATTCAAGATTCATGATACATAATACATTATTAATTATTCATAATACATGTTTAATGATACACAATTCATATAACTTTTTATTTTTTTTAAATGAACATTTTTATTCAACACAGTGTAAAAATTTGACAGGAATAGAATAAATTTTAACAGAATATTGCAATACACACTTTATAATACAAAATTACTTTTAAAACTTTTACCATAACCCTTGACAACCCCCCACCCCCCATAATGCCCCTCCGCCCTTATCCACCTTTAGAAAGGCATAGAATCAGACTACTTGAAAATTACTAGAAATTACACAGGAATAGGATCACTACCATTGACCCCAGTAGCAATTTTTAAGGTTACTCCAGGAGGTACTATTGTTGTTTATTTTTTCATAACTTATGATTGTTTTCACATTATGGATCCATGCTTTTACACCTTAGGAGTGTTAGAGATCCATTTTCTAATGATCTGAAGTTTGGCGATAAACAATAACTTTATTACACCATTTTTCCAGTGTCTAGGTACATTTAAGGCAGAATCATCTCCCTGTAATACTAATTGGGGAGAGAAAAGAATATCCACTTCCTGACGGTCCAACATTTCTTTAGAAATTGCTACCAAAAATGTTATAACTGTCGGACAGCACCATAGGATGTGCAAATAGTCGGCCTTCACTACCATACATCTGGGACAGTTAGATGACTTTTTTTTAATAGATTCTGTTCAGGAACACTGGAGTGTAATAAAGTCTTTGAACTATATTGAATTGTATCAATTGGTGATTCCTGTTTAATGAGGCTCTACTAATGTTTTTATATATAATATCCCATTTTAACTTGCCTACACATTTCAAATAATTTTCCCATTTTTCAATATTCCTAAATTGAAATTGATCTGAATTAACCTCTAACAATGTTTTATAGATATTAGAGCCTTGACCCCTACTTCTTGGATGAAAAATCTTGAATAGAAGCCATTCGTAACATCCTTGTAAAGGAGCAATTTATTGTCCAAGTGATCAAGGGCAGGTTTTAATTGAGCAAAGGAGAACCTTTCCTTTGAGGATAGACCAAAAACTGCAGAAAGTTGCTGCCATGATTTAATTTTTCCCTCCTCCCCTACGTCTAGTATACGCCTTATTTCTTTTTGTCTTAGGAGAGGATGCTCTGAGATATCCTTGAGCTGCTTGAACCATGAATTATGCCATAAAGGCGAGAATTATATTGAACTTTTCCTTCCTATAATTTTACCCATGAGAGTACAACAGTCATGTAGATGACGGGCTGTTGGCACAATTGCTAGTACACTGGATAGTAATTGGCCTGACTCTAACACTTAAAAAAAATTGGAGTATTAACCTTTGGTCTTAGACATAACCCACAGCAAATCCTTGTTCCATTCCTTAATGTAAAGTAGTTGGGCTGCTAAAAAATACAAGCGGATCTCAGCGAATGCCAAACCTCCACTTGTCTTTGGAAGGCATAAAAAGTCTAATTTTATCCGAACCCTTTTCCTCCCCCATATAAGTTCATTGGACATAATAATTATTATTTTGAAGTGCTTATCATGGATCCCGACTGGGCATACTCCAAAAATAAACAATAATTTAGGTAATAAACTGCTTTTATCAGAATAATTCTGTCAGCTTTTGATATAAGTAGTTTACACCAAATTTTTGTTTTTTCCCCAGTTATTTTATCATACAGGTAAGGTTAAGAGCCCCAAAATATTCTATCTTATTGTAGATTTAAACTCCTAGGTATTAAAATGTTTGACCCGGGTAAAATCACTTATTTTATTTTGTAGTATTACATTTCTTTTATGAAGGGACAACAACGTGGCTTTCGCCCAATTAATTTCAAGACCAGAGAAAAAAAAAAACTTCTGAATTTTGGCTATTACATACTGCAATTTACCCTCTGGATCTTTCACAAACAGGAGTAAGTAATCCGTGTAGAGGCCAATTTTGTCCTCTCTCTCCCCCGCACCAAATCCCTCAATGTACTGGCCTGTCCTGACTAGATTGGCCAAGGGTTCAATCGCCAAGGTAAATAACAGGGTGAGGGAGGGGACAGCCTTACCTCATACCCCGCTTTAAGAAAAAAACTCTGAATTCTTCCCATTGACCCGGATTTTAGCTCTGGGAGCGGTATATAGTAATCTAAAAAATCCAATAAAAAAATAGCCAAATCCTATTTTCCTCAACACTGCCCAAAGGTATCCCCACTCCACCCTGTTGAACGCTTTAACTGCGACAAAAGACCGGATGGAGCGGGGATCCCACCCAGATGTCACTTGAATATTACCAAACACTCGTCAGACACTTTGCCGCACCGTTCTGCCTGGAATAAAACCTTTTTGATCCTCATGAATTACCGTTGTGATTATTTTTGCCAATCTAATTGCCAAGACTTTTGCAAAAAGTTTAACGCTTGTATTTAACAGTGAGCTTGGTCTTAATGAGTCCACCTTTACTAAGCACTTATCTTTTTTTAATATTAAAATAATTTTTGCTTCTGTCATGGTAGTTGGCAGTTTACATGCCTTTTGTCACGTTGGGTATGTGGACCCACTGGACCGTACCGCCTTGACGGTATGGCAGCTGGCCAACAGGACACGGGTCACAGTCTATAGTTCGTATAGTGTACCTGTGGTAGCTCAGACAGTAGCAAGACAGGCTCGGCTGGGACTAGGCAGCAGGCAGGCTCCAGGCGTGGTGTAGCAGGACAGGCGTGGTACACAGCACAGCACAACTTCAGCTCAACCTGGTGGGTTGCAGGGCAGGGCACAGCCCTTCTTATAGCCCAGGGTGGACTGGGAAAAATCAGCTCAATCTCCCACCTGTGTGCGCTTTGGCTCTTTAAATCAGGACTGAGCTTGCGAGCACACCCTGGTGATCACTGTGGAACAGGACGGCCGCATGTGCAGACATCTCTGGAGAGAAGGGCGTCGACTGGATGGAAGGAGATCGTGGTCAGTGACCACAGACGTTACAGTATCCCCCCTCTTACGCCCCCTCCTCTTGTGGCCAGAGCGAGAGAGAAACCTCTTAATGAGGGTAGGAGAATTAAGATTCTCTTCTGGCTCCCAGGACCTCTCTTCAAGACCAAACCCCTTCCAATCAACTTTTTTAGTGTCCAGGATCTCCTTAACCTCAAAAGTCTCTGATGTACCACTGGGAGCCACTGCAGGAGTGGAAGTCTTGGAGTAGCGGTTCAAGATCACCGGCTTCAGCAGGGAGATATGTAAGGAGTTGGGGATCTTGAGGGCATGAGGCAGCCGAAGCTTGTAGGAAACAGGGTTGATTTGTTGCAAAATCTCGAAGGGTCCAAGGAACCTGGGAGCAAACTGGTACGATGGCATCCTCAGCTGGATATTCCTAGAGGACAGCCAGATCTTAGTACCTGGAAGGAACTGGGGAGGCTCTCGTCTTCTTGTGTCTGCCTTTCTCTTCATGTGGTCGACTGCCAGAAGAAAAGAAGATCGAGTCTGCTGCCAGATTTGTAGAAAGTCTCTGTATGCAGGGTCAGCTGCAGGCACATGGGACGTAGTGGAAACAGGAAGAGGTATACGAGGGTATTGCACCCAGTATTCATGCTGCCTGAAGACAAAGTGTCGTAGATAGTTCTCCATAATCTGGTTTATTCTCTAAAATTGACCATTGGACTGGGGATGGTAGACATAGGAAAAGTCCAACTTCACACCGAGAAGTAGGCAGAGGGCTCTCCAGAACTTAGAGGTGAACTGAACCCCCTGATCCGACACAATATGTAGAGGCAAGCCGTGCAGACGGAACATGTGTTGGACAAAGAGATTGGCCAGTTGGGAAGCGGACGGTAGGCCGGTCAGTGGAATGAAATTAGCCATTTTGGAGAATCGGACAACCACCACCCAGACCGTACTGCAACCAGCAGAGAGAGGCAGGTCCGTGACAAAGTCCATAGCAATATGTTGCCAGGGGGCATCGGGCACAGGCAACGGCTGGAGCAGGCCTGCCAGTTTGGAGTGGGCAACCTTATTTGCTGCTCACACCGTGCAGGAGACAAAGACCATGATGTCTTTGGGCAAGGTGGGCCACCAGAACTGACGAGCAATCAGGTCTCGGGTCTTACGGGCGCCCGCGTGACCTGCCCATTTGGAACGGTGTTCCCAGTGGAGGATTCTTCTTCTGTCCGACAGACGCACAAAAGTCCTCCCTAGGGGAATGTCTCTAACTCGCAGAGGGTTAACAGGGATGATGCAGGATGGGTTAATGATACTCTGTGGAGACTCCATAGTGTCCTCTGTCTTAAATGACCTGGACAAGGCATCGGCTGGATGGTAGTGGAGCTCAAATTAGAACCGGGTAAAGAACAGCAACCACCTGGCCTGACCAGGATTCAGTCGTTGGGCCGTCTGGAGATAAGTGAGGTTCTTGTGGTCTGTAAATATCAAGATAGGATGAACTGCACCCTCTAATAGATGTCTCCACTCCTCCAGAGCCAATTTGATGGCCAGTAACTCCCGATCCCCAATCGAGTAGTTGCGTTCTGCGGAAGAGAAGAGCTTATAGTAATAGCCACATACCATTGACTTGCCCTTGGAACCTTTTTGGAACAGGAGTGCTCCAGCACCAACAGAGTAGGCGTCCACCTCCAACGAGAACTGTCGAGAAACATTTGGATGATGGATGATACAGCTTGACGTGAAGTCACTCTTCAGACTATTAAATGTGAACTCTGCTTCTGGAGTCCACAACTTGGCGTTCATGCCTTTCTTGGTGAGGTTAGAGATAGGAAATGTCAGTGAGGAGAAGTTTGGAATGAACGGTCTGTAGAAATTGGCGAAGCGCTCTATGGCCCTCAAGCCTTGAGGGCGTGGCCATTCCAGAACAGACTTTACCTTTTCAAGATCCATCTTGAGACCTTGATTCGAGATGATGTAGCCCAGGAAGGGTAGAGCATCTTTCTCAAACATGCACTTCAACTTGGCATACAGGCGATTCTCCCTCAACCGCAGCAAAACTTGACGGACATGTCTCTGATGAGTCATTGGATCAGGAAAAAAAAAATCAAGATGTCATCAAGATAGACCACAACACAAACATTGGAGGAGGTCGCGGAAGACGTCATTAACGAACTCCTGGAAGACCGCAGGAGCACTACACAGGCTGAAGGGCATTACTAGATATTCATAGTGTCCGTCACGGGTGTTAAATGCAGTCTTCCATTCCTCACCCCGGCTAATCCGAATTAGGTTGTAAGTCCCATGCAGGTCTAGTTTAGAAAAAATCTTGGCACCACGTATACGATCAAACAGTTCAGAGATCAATGGCAACGGATACCTATTTTTCACCGTGATCTGGTTGAGACCCTGGTAGTCGATGCAAGGACGAAGAGAACCATCCTTTTTCTTGACGAAGAAGAACCCGGCTTCTGCCGGGGTGGAAGACTTCCGTGTGAAGCCCCTCTCTAAGTTCTCTTTAACATAGGCGGACATGGACAGAGTCTCTGGCAAAAGAGAGGATATACCCTACCATGGGGAAGGGAAGCACCAGGAACTAGGTCGATAGGAAAGTCATACGCACGGTGTGGGGGCAGCATCTCAGCCCCTTTCTTGCTGAAGACGTCCAAAAATGCAAAATAATGACCAGGCAATCCTGCCAAGGACCGAGGCAGAGGAGGCTGAATTGAACTAATCTGTACCAGGCAACGATTGAGACACTCAGGCCCCACTGGAAAACCTCTCCAGAATTCCAGTCCAGGACTGGGGCATGCAGTCGGAAACCAAGGGAGACCCAACAGCACGGGTTGACGGCCTTAGGCAGGACAAAGAACCAGAGGAGCTCGGAGTGGAGGGCTCCCACTTGGAGCCTCAGCAGCTTGGTCACAGCTATAATTGGGTCTGGCAGAGGTAGTCGATTTACAGAAGCAACCATCAACGGCCTCTCCAGAGGGGTAGTGGGCAATTGGAGAAGATCCACCAGGTCTCTACGAATGAAA
Organism: Rhinoderma darwinii; assembly: GCF_050947455.1. NCBI lineage: Eukaryota > Metazoa > Chordata > Amphibia > Anura > Rhinodermatidae > Rhinoderma > Rhinoderma darwinii. The sequence continues at coordinate 430,390 of NW_027461717.1, forward strand.
TTAGCGGTGGATCCAGAGTCCAGATACGCAGAGACCTGATGCGTTTTCTCGTCGGACACTATGGTCACGGGAATGCACAATTTAGATGAAACTCCTTCTTTACCCAAGGTTGTCTCTCCCACCAACCCTAGGCTCTGGGGCTTTTGGGGACACAGACGCACAAGATGGGCTCCGAGGCAGCAATATAGACAGAGTCCCGAGATGCGTCTGTGTTGTCTCTCCTGGATAGATAGCTTAAACTGGTCCGTTCCCACAGATATCTTAGGAGAATCGGCATCTGAGGACAGCAGGGGTTGCTGCAAAGTAGGGACCGGACTAGGGAGTCCTTTCTCCCAACGACCTACTTGGAGCTGTTCTCGGATCCTTATATCAATCTGGGTGGCCAGAAGGATGAGGTCATCTAGGGTAGATGGTAGATCTCGGGCGGCAAGCTCGTCCTTAATCTCAGGAGACAGTCTCTGCCAGAATGTAGCAACCAGGGCCTCATTGTTCCACAACAGTTCTCCTGCCAGGGTGCGGAAGCGGATGGCATACTCGACCACGGAGGTGTCTCCCTGGCGTAGGTTCAGCAGGCGGCGGCTGCAGACAAGACTCATCCAGGCTACTCAAACACTGTGCAAAATGTCTGGAGGAACCCTTGGAAGTCACGTGTCTCTGGTCCTTGTCTCTCCTAGATAGGATTCGCCCATGCAAGGGCCCTGCCAGTGAGGAGAGAGACGATGAAAGCGACCCTTGCGCCATCAGACATATATGCCCTTGCATACAGGCTAAAGTGGATCTGGCACTGGTTCAAAAATCCATGGCAGGTCCTTGCGTCTCCATCATAGTGGTCAGGTAGTGGCAAAGAAAATCTGGGATCAGCACTGCCAGGAGGTGTTAGTCAGACGATCGGCAGCTTGCACCTCCAGCCGACGTGCAATAATGTTCAAGGTCTGGAGGAGTTGGTCCTGTTGAGACTGGAGGTCTAGCATATCCGCCCCCATCTCTTGTGACGTCATCATGGTCTTGTATTGACCAGCGGGGTCCATGTCCTGAGCCTACTGTCACGTTGGGTACGTGGACCCACTGGACCGTAACGCCTTGACAGCTGTCAAACTTCAGCTCAACCTGGTACTTGACCAGGACAGCACGGGATACAGGTTACAGGTGGCAGGAACGGGAAGCACTGGGAACTGGGAAACACTAGGAGACCATTTGCTTAGACAGACTAGGGTAGACAAAAAGGCTCAAGCACTGCAGGGAGGGGCACAGCCCTTCTTATAGCCCAGGGTGATCTGGGAAAAAGCAACTCAATCTCCCACCTGTGTGCGCTTTGGCTCCTTAAGTCTGGACTGAGCTCGCGAGCACACCCTGGTGTTCACCATGGAACAGGACGGCCGCATGTGCAGACATCTCTAGAGAAAAGGGCATCGACTGGATGGAAGGAGTTCGTGGTCAGTGACCATGGACATTACACCTTTATTGATGAGCACAGTGTCCTATATAGTGCTGTAAGCAATTCCTCCTCGTATTTTCTGTACAGCTCAAAGGGAAACCCATCCAAACCTGGGGCTGAATTACCCTTTCCCCCTTTAAAGCACTGGGAGTAACTGGGAGGTCTAAATGTTCCCTTTGAGTGCATGATATTTGAGTCCAGGGGATAGAGTCCAAATGCTCCTCTAACTGTACCTTGCTATACTTTACCTTGGACTTATATAAATTTGAATAGTATTCAAAGAATTAATCTCTAATCATAGAGTCATCTATAATTATTAAGCATGCCCTGTTCCTCAACGCTGAAACATTATTACCCTTATTTTGATTTTTAATAATGTTTATTAACATCTTATTCGGGCTACCTGCTTCACAGAAACTTTTTTTCCTTAACCCCTTAGTGACCAAGCTTGTTTGGACCTTAATGACCAAGCCAAATTTGTCAAATCTGGTATGTGTGACTTTATCAGAGAATAACTCTGTGAAAGTTTTGAATATCTAAGTAATTCTGACAATGTTTTTTCGTCACATGTTGTACTTTATTTTAGTGGTAAAAGTAGACTGATACGATTTGCGGAAATAACTTAAAAAATAGAAAAATTGAAGAAATGTTGTAAAAATTATCATTTTTCCCTATTTTTAACTGCAATATGTCACATATGTACACACATACTGTACAATTTTTTTTATTAAATATATATTTCCATCTCTTTACTCTATTTTGGCAGCACTTTTGAATAAAAAAAAATATTTTTTGAGCAATTTAGAAGACTTACAAGTTAAGTAATAATTGTATCAATTTTGTAGTACATTTTGTTTTCCTGCACCAAGCCAGGTTTTCATAGGCTCATAGGTGTCAGAATGGTGGAAACCCCCACAAGTGACCCCATTTTGAAAACTAGACCCCTTAAGGTATTTATTAAGGGGTGTTGTAAGTATTTTGACCCCACAGTTTTTTTGTAAGAATTCATGCAAAGCAGGCATAAAAAAATATAATTTAACTTTTTTCATAAAAGTATCACTTTGAAGACCGATTTCTTTGTAAAGCGACCATGAGAATGAAGAAATACACCCCAAAATCTATCACCCTGTTTCTGCTGTTTTCAAAAATACCCCCATTGTGACACAAATGCGTTGCCTGGACACACGGTAGGGCCCGAAAGGGAGGGAGCACCCGGAAGCTTTCAGGACTCATATTTTGCTTGAAAATGTTTTAGGCCCCACTGTACATTTGGAGAGGTTTTGAACTACCAGAACGATAGAAACTCCCCATAAACGACCCCATTTAGAAAACTAGACCCCTTAAGGTATTTATCTAGGGGTGTAGTGAGTATTTTGACCCCACAGTTTTTTGCTAAATTTAATGCATAGCTGGTGAAATTTAAAAAAAAAACACTTTTTATATAAAAATATCACTTTGAAGACCGATTTCTTTGTAAAGCGACCATGAGAATGAAGAAACACACCCCAAAATCTATCACCCTGTTTCTCCTGTTTTCAAAAATGCCCCCATTGTGACCCTAATGCGTTGCCTGGACACACGGCAGGGCCCGAAAGGGAGGGAGCACCCGGAGGCTTTCAGGACTCATATTTTGCTTGAAAATGTTTTAGGCCCCACTGTTAATTTGGAGAGGTTTTGAACTACCAGAACTATAGAAACTCCCCATAAACGACCCCATTTAGAAAACTAGACCCCTTAAGGTATTTATCTAGGGGTGTAGTGAGTATTTTGACCCCACAGTTTTTTGCTAAATTTAATGCATAGCTGGTGAAATTTAAAAAAAAATCACTTTTTATATAAAAGTATCACTTTGAAGACCGATTTCTTTGTAAAGCGACCATGAGAATGAAGAAACACACCCCAAAATCTATCACCCGGTTTATCCTGTTTTTAAAAATACTCCCATTGTTGCCCCAATCTGCTTATTAGACGTGTGGCTGGGCCAAAAAGAGAGGGAGCACCCTTTGGCTTTCAGGGCACAATTGAATAAATTCTAGGCCCCATATCATGCATTTAGAGGCTTTGAGCTGCCTGAACAAAAAAAAAACACGCAGAAATGACCCCATTTTAAAAACTAAACCCCTAAAGGTATTCATCTAGTGGTGTAGTGGGCATGCGGACCAAAAATTTTTTAAAGGAGGAAATAATGGGTATCATTTCAGACACTATGGGTATATAATGTTTTCTTCAAGCTTTTATTACGTTTCCACATGAAATAGAGGAGACGTGGTAGAAGGTTATTTTGTTAGAAATACGCCACATTAATAAATTTGTGCGGCACAGAATAGAAGTGAAGCCGTGTATTCATAATGGATACATGTTGCTATAGGCGTATTTGCCTGTACTTATGACTATGTCTTGCTGAAGAAGCAGTTGGTGCCATTATGATGTCATTGTGGACAGAATTCTGTCCTAATATAAAATCAGTCAGAGAGGAAAAAATAAACTGTACTGGAGTGACGGGCAATATCTTCAAACAAATGGAGGAAAATGTATCCAACTATGTTGCAAACTCGAGTCTGTTCACTAGATAGAAGAACACCTGCAGGGCTGTCATGACAAGGATTTTTTTTTTCAGTGACTGGTTGTACAACGTCTCTTTAGCTCCATCAATCCTTATGAGGGACGAATGTGCCAAGTGACGCGGTACACCATAACAGACCCCTGCCCGGCAAGGTAGGAACTGCTATGTGCACAAAACAACCAATCACCTACAGAATATATAAAAGGACAGTGTCCAAAACCATCTATAGGAACAGTAAAGGATCACTAATCCCCAAAATGATCTCAGTATTTCCAGAAGAACCGTAACAAAGCCCATGGTGTATTGATAAGGAACAGCTCAATTATTAGAGATCCTCCAAATAAAAAAAAAAGATCATGCCCGTATCACGGTACAGAATTAGGAATGTAACAGCTGTATGTGGCAGGACATAGTCATAAGAACAGTCAAAATAAAAAAATTGTGGATGTGGGATTTTGTACTGGACAATTAATTCCAGCACTTGATCACCCACAAATAAATAAAAAAAATCATAAGGGGTAAAATTAGTTTCACGGTCTGAAAAAAATGTGCTCTACAACCTCTCCCACAAGAAATAATCCCTACTTGGAAAGCCCACAAACTAAAAAGAAAATATAAAGAAATTGACTCCCTAAAAAGGCCCCCAACCCATTTTTTTTTTTTTTTGTGTTAAATTCTAGTAATTTGCAACCATGTGAAAGGTTTCGAAACAGGGGTAGTTACAAAGGGCTGGTTTTGATGGACACATGGGGCAATAAAAGTGGGTATCCCTCCTCCTGCCATGCTTGCTACATACCCGACACCTTTTTTGGGGATATTTTTGGGTCTCAGAGGAAGGAATAGGGTGTAAAAAGTGGCGCTCTGAAAGCCTGCGCACATCCTCAGATTCGCAGGATTGTGCCGGTATAGTGGACTCAAAAAGGAGATGCTCAATGACCTTCTCCTGAAATTGAAGGAAAGTGAGCGTTCCTTGGGCTTTTTTGAAAATAACAAAACTGTTATAGGTAGCAACCTGGATGAGGTAGATAGCTACCTTTTTGTACCAGGCATGATTTTTGCGCTTCACCAGGTAAGGCTGAAGCACCTGGTCGGAAAGGTCTACACCCCCCATAAATTTGTTGTAGTCTGTTACACAGACAGGTTTCTGCTTTGCAGTGGTAGCCCCCCTCTCCGTAATTGCCACAGTGGTATCCGTGTGTACGGTGGACAGCATGTAGACATCCTTCTTGTCGGCCCACTTCACTGCAAGCAATTCCTGACTTGCAAGGGCCATGGATGTTCCTTTTCCCAAACGCCTGGACACCAACTGTTGTGGGAGTCCCACTCTGTTCTTCCGTACTCTCCCACAGGCCCCTGTATTTGCAGCATGGCGGGCTTTATAAAGGGCAACGCTGGTATAAAAATTGTCTGTATAGAAGTGGTACCCCTTGTGCAGAAATGGCTCCATTAGGTTCCACACAATTTTGCCAGAGGTGCCAATAGTTTCTGGGCAGCCTGGGGTATGAATTTGGCAGTCCCTGCCTTCATAGATTTTGAAACCGCAGGTGTAACCCGTTGTGCTCTCGCACACTTTGTACAATTTCACCCCATATCTGGCTCGTTTAAAAGGGATGAATTGACGAAAGGAAAGACGCCCTTTGAAGCTCATGAGCGATTCATCTACAGACAAATTTTTGTCAGGGGTGTACAACTTTAAAAATAAATCATTTAGAAGGGTGATTAATGGCCTTAATTTATTAAGCCGATCATAGGCTGGGTCGCTTCTTGGGGGGACTTGGGAATTGTCAGTAAAATGCATGAATCGCATTAGGGCCTCATAGCGGTTTCTGGACATCACTGCTGCAAATACAGGGGTAGCGTGGACAGCACTACAAGTCCAGTAGGACCGGACAGAGGGTTTTTTAACCAAACCCATATTGAGGGTAATGCCTAAAAACTTTTTTATTTCTGGGACACTTGTGGGTCTCCACATTCTGGAGTACATAGACGCAGGCTTTTGTAGAACAAACTGCCTAGAATACAGATTAGTCTGCTGGACTATCAAGTCTAGGACCGTATCACATATAAATAAATTAAAAAAATTATAGGGGGTAAAATTTTGGATGTCGACACTAATTCCTGGGGTCGCTTCAAATTGGGGTACTTGGGGGGAAAATGATAGTGCAGGATCCCACATCACGGGAGGGACTGCAACACTCGGCCCTGCACTTGACACCTCTACAGCGACTGACGTATCCACCACCATAGGACTATGGGGTTCAGCGGTGGAATTAGAATCATCACTGTCACTGTCTGGAACAAATTCTGAAGCGGTGTCTGTTTCGCTTTCAGGAGTGTTGGAACATAGCAAGGCGTAGGCTTGCTCCGCGCTGTACATACGCTGAGACATATTTTATAGATGTGTATGTATATATATATATATATATATATATATATGCCCTATAAGTCCTAACCCTAAAGTAAACCTAAAATCCTAAAAACGACACAAATTATTATTATTTTTTTTTATATATATATATTTTTTTATATATATATTTTTTTTTATATAACAGACGTAAAATTAATTCTAAACGGCCCTAAACACGAACGCTAAACTAGCCCTAACCCTAAAGTAACGCTAAACTAGCACTAAACCTAAACTAACGCTAAACTAGCACTAACGCTAAACTAGAACTAACGCTAAACTAGCACTAACGCTAAACTAGAACTAACGCTAAACTAGCACTAACGCTAAACTAGCGCTGACGCTAATCTAGCGCTGACGATAATATAGATTTGATATATTATATATATATATATGTGTGTGTATAAGAACGATGATTTTTTTTCACTTTTTCTTTCTTCACAGCACAGGACTTAGACTGATTTCTCTCTCCTCTCAGAACAACTACAATGGGAGGAGAGAGAAACACAGCCCATGTCCTGGCTGTGTTATGAAAATAACTGTCAGTGATCTCTGTGATAGGTTTTATCACAGAGATCACCTGATCAGGGACCAGTCACAACGGTCCCTGATTGTTGCTGTGCCAGATGACGACACAGGTAAGATATGCAAAGCGCACTCGGGCGCAATTTTGGGGGGGGAATCGGACCGTGGGGGGGGATCGGACCGGGGGGGGGGAATCGGACATGAAGGGGAATCGGACGGGGGGGATCGGACGTGGGAGGGGGGGCGCACTAATTACCCATTCTCTCTCCTCTCTAAGGAGTTATTCCATGAGAGGAGAGAGAAATGGCGATTATCTGCCGCTTTAGCGTGAACGCCGTGAAATAGCGATTCACGGCGATCACTTGACCAGAGACCACTCGTTATGGTCTCTGGTCGTTGCCCCGAACTCTCAGCTACCTCCGGTAGCTGAGAGAACGGAGCTCCGATCTTTAATTTCGGCGCTACTTTAGGCTAATGCGATCACGTTAAAAGGCGTCGCATTAGCCTAAAGCCCATTAGTGAGGAACGTAAAAAGGCGTACTGTTGGTCACTAAGGGGTTAATAATTATGTATATAATAATAATAATAATAATAATAATAATAACAATAAAAAAGATAACAATAAAAAGTATTTATTACTAACTCCAATTACTTAGGTTCTAAATTCTGGTTATCAATTAATATAAAAAAAAATTCAACCCTTTAAAATGCCATATGGTCAATTTAACAACCAATACATTGTTTCAGCTTCCAAACCTAATGCAATGTTATCAACAGGGGCTCCCAGGTCCAAGACCCCAAGTCATGTGATCCTCTGACACTTATGATTGACAATATTCTGTTATAGGAATACCCTATTTAATAACTAATTTTTCCAGCTAGTTTCATCACAAGTAACGACTCCCTTATAGTTTTCTGGTCTTTCTAGGTCTTGCTGTTGGATTGACACTGTGTTACTTACTGTGTTGCTTATACGGTTAGCGATTTGTCCTATTTTCGGAGAACTAGAGGCGATTAGTCAAATTCTATCTTGACTGTCTCCTGGTTTTCTACCAAGGACATTGGTGCAGTTTTGCACCCGGGCATTAAACAACCATGCCTTTTTGGAAAAAATCTAAGAAATATCATGTCTCCCAAATTCCTGATGAAGGAAATCTGATGGGAGACATACCAACTATGGAGGAGCCTAACATCTTGCTCCAGAAGTTTTCTGTCATCAAAGATATGGCAGATGAAAAATCCAGCGATCTTAGTCACAGCAAATATTGTGACATTACGTCAAAGAACACCAAGAAGAGCGCATTCAGCCTGCTGACCCGCCTGCGCTCCAAAAATATCCGTAAAAGGTATGTAACTAATAATTCTCATACATTGCTCAGATATCCAGAGCTGTGGTATAACAGTCACTAGATCTTTAATTCTCCCCATATCTTCACAGAAACTTTGGCAGCAGCGCTGTGATCGGCGCTAGAGAACTGGATCGCTATTTCCCAGATAGACGGTTGAGACTATATGTTGCCACCTGGAATATGGAGGGAAAGGTGAGAAGTAATGTACAATATTTATTGTGACCCATCAGTATGCCCGAGCTCAAGTTGGATGAAATGGGCCAGTAACCATGTCTCTTTAGTTTGTAGTTGAATATCACATAGACAGGTTATATTCTACCCTATGTCAGTTGAGTTGGCGCTCTTTGTATACAATATTAATGTTTGTATATTTTGAACAGGATTACCCGCAAAATGTGGAGGATCTGCTGTTACCATCAGATGATACGAAAGACATTTATGTTATTGGCGTTCAGGAAGGATGTCCAAACAGGTAAGTCTTCTCAGGTTGTCTTACACCAGCCTATGACTGTAGATGGACAGCAGGTCGGCTGATACAAATTCTCTCTCAATGCTCTACTTATTGTATTATCACTCCTTAATTTTCAAAATTCAACACCAGAGGTTATTATATTGAGTGTTGATACAGATGAGTTGAGTATCTTAATCTTGTGTCATTTATTAATATGTAAATCTGAAATTGTGTCTTCTTGTAGACGGGAATGGGAGATAAAATTACAGGAGACCCTTGGACCACACTATGTATTATACCACTCCTCCGGGCTCGGAGTCCTGTATCTCACCATCTTTGTTCGACGGGAACTAATCTGGTTCTGCTCAGGTAAGATTCACATTCCTACGTCTACATAAGAAGTCTTGAATGTAGTCATTAGCTGGAACATCTTATTTAGTTATTAGAATTAGATGCCTAAGAGCTTGGCTCTCAGATTCTTGACTTCTGAGTATTGGAGATCTAAAAGTTCACACCACAGTTACAAAGTATGAAATTATGTTCTAGTAATATTTCCATAGTTTAATTGGAAATAATTTCTATTCCATTGTTGCATGTAGTACTCTTAACCACTGACCCGTCTTTTTGTGTTTAATTTCTTATACAGAGGTAGAGCACACCCATGTAACAACCAGGCTATTCCACCATGTGAAAACTAAAGGAGCCTTGGGTGTTGCCTTCACCGTCTTTGGAACATCTTTCCTTTTTATTAATTCACATCTGAGATGTAAGTATTTACAATATTAATATATGACCATGTACAGTTTTACTTTGTATAAAATTGCTGCTATTTCATAATTAACTGAAATATATGGGATGATATGAAGAGATCTGTACTTATAATGTTTTGGTAAAAATAAAAGGTTTGTTCCAGTTTGATCAAACTTTTTCTAATCTATCAATCTCATTCTATGTTGTGAGTGGCCAGTAATACAGATACACGCAGGTACAATTAGTGCAGGAGGGGGTGGCGGCGGCTGGTTTCAGTTGCGCCGCCTCCCCCTCAGGGAGGCAGCAGGGCGGACGGTGCGGCCGTATAATCCCTCACACCCACCCCTCCTCTCCATTAGCGGCGGTGGCGCGCTGCAATGTGTTTTTTTGAAAATAATATGCGATTCGGGCCGCCCATATGATCATCTGCCACTGCTAATATGTATTTTTTTGTTGGCAGTTGGGGCAGTCAACAAGAGGATCCAGGACTATAAAACCATCACTGAGGGTCTCCGTCTGCCTCAAATTATTCCGGAAAGAATCAACTCCAATGCCTGTGAGTATTACTTATGTGGTTGAACCTATGGATCCTTTTATCTCTAAATTTGTCTCAGTTGAGTCTAATGCAGTCATGTGCTATAATTTTTTTATTTTTTTTTATTCTACAGTGGACGTCACCAGCCGCTTTGATCGGGTGTTTTGGTTTGGAGACCTCAATTTTCAGCTTAAAGAGGACAGAAAAAATGTGGAATCTCTTCTGCAGAAGATCGAAGGAAAAGATATATCCAGTCTCCTCAAACACGACCATCTGAATGAAGCCAAGAACAATGGTATATTTACTAGTAGACAGATCTCTATCACTCCTCAACCTTCATTAAAGGGGTTCTCCACCTTCTGACAACTGATGACCTATCCACCGGATAGCTCATCAGTATATCATCGGTGCGGGTCCGACACCTGGACGCTGCACCGTTAGGGTATGTTCACACGTAGTCAACCAAAACGTCTGAAAATCCAGAGCTGTTTTCAAGGGAAAACAGACCCTGCTTTTCAGACGTTTTTTTACCAACTCGCATTTTTACCAACTCATTTTTTTACCAACTCGTTTTTGGAGCTGTATTCATTGGAGTCTATGAGAAAACAGCTCCAAAAACGTCTGAAAGAAGTGTCCTGCACTTCTTTTGACGAGGCTGTATTTTTACGAGTCGTCGTTTGACAGCTGTCAAACGACGACGCGTAAATAACAGGTCGTCTGCACAGTACGTCGGCAAACCCATTCAAATGAATGGGCAGATGTTTGCCGACGTATTGGAGCCGTATTTTCAGACGTAAAACGAGGCATAATACGCCTCGTATACGTCTGAAATTTGGCCGTGTGAACATACCCTTAAGCTGCTCCAGTGGCCTGCGGGCACCGGATGTTATGGCACACAATGCTATTTACGGAGCCAGAAGCAGTTGGCTCCTTACATAGCATAGCTGCCATGATGCATAACTGCGGGTCTGCCTCCTATTCACTTGAATAGGAGCAGAGTTGCAGTACTGCAGCTCGGTAGCAATTCCGTGGCCGGTGCCAACTGCATCCGGCATGTACGTCCAGTGCTCAAAGGCACCGGACCAGCTGATTAGTGCAGGGTCCGGGTGTCGGACCACCACAGATCATGTACTGATGACCTATCTGGTGAGTATGTCATCAGTTGTCAGAAGTTGGAAAACCCCTTTAATACCACAACCACTTCCACAGATTAATACAAATCACTGACATGATGGTTGATATGTTCCCCAAATTCTTATATAGTGCTAAAATTATCAATTGCTCCTTTTTTTTTAATACTGACAACTTTTTTTTCTTTCAACTTAAGGGTCCATATTTCTAGGGTTCAAGGAGCACACCATTGATTTCCCTCCTACATATAAGTTTGACATTGGCACAGACACCTATGATACATCAGCAAAGCAGAGAATTCCATTATATACGGTAAGATATCTTATTTCCAGGTCTACAGAGCTTGAGAGACAATAGAATCCATGGGCCAGAGCACCCATTATATAATGAATCCCCTCCCCCAATGTAATTAATTGTTATTATTATAGCTGGAAGAGTAATTTCTTATGAACAAAGCTTTCAGTTAATTTTACTTTTATGTAGTGAGTTTGTCATCACAGTTTCCCAGTGTAATATGTCGTTGCCCAGCATGGGTCAAGGATACTTATTTAATGAAATCTGTGTGACCAAGTCAAACCTAAAATGCAATAAAGTCTCAATATTTTGCAATATAAATAAAGTAGGCCCAACATTTAGGTCTGTGTTGTTTTGCAGTTTAATAATCTATTATAATATGATTTCACTAATGATATTTGTTATTTTCATGACCTCTACAGGACAGGGTGTTGTTTAAAAGCCAATGTGAGGGAGATGTGCGAGTCCTGAGATACGACTCTTGCCCTGTTTTGAAGACCTCAGACCACCGACCTGTTTTTGGCATCTTTGAAGTAAAGATCAGGCCCGGTTCAGATGAGTAAGTCATGTTTTCCTCCATGTTGTTGGTATGATATTTTCAGTAGCCGTCATTACTACATGGTCCTTATAGCCAGAGCTCACACTTTGGGGCAGGTGGCTGTACACCTTGGTAACAGTACTGGAGGATTATAGGATGTGAAACTAAGCAAAGTGTGGTTACCTGCTAACATTATTATATGTCTTACATAAATATATTTCTCATTCCAGCATCCCCTTGGCTGGTGGACGCTTTGATCGTAAAATCTATGTAACGGGCATTAGGAGGAAAGGACAAAAAAAGTAGCTGCATCTGTTCATGTCCTTACAGGTAAGAGCTTTGTAGTTGTCTATTATGTTTGCGGTGAAAATGTTCTTCCATCTCTTAGGTTTTCCTCTGTATCTGTAATTTATTTTATCAACTAATTTAACTAAAGTGTAAATAAGTATTTTCAATCTTAAAATTCCAACTCCTTGTATTCAGACACGTTTTCATTTCTGAATGAAGGTTGTGGGCTTTGGGGAACAACTTCCCCAACTGTAAGCATGTATGTAGTATAGTACAATGAGTTTCCTAAAGGAACCTGTCATCTGAATGGATGGAACAACTGGATTTTATGATGCATTAGCTTCTAAGCAAAAATGATGGATACAAGGAACATTGCTATTGATGGAAGACATTACTTGGCATCTTGCAGGACTCCTAAGGAACAGTTACAATCTCCGGGGCATAAAACATCGGAACATTAGAAAGTTCCCGTAACATGCTGAAGAGCGCAGCTCTAGGTCAGACCCACTGCTTGCATCAACCATCTTCAAGGTTTGTAGTGTGACGCCAAGGATCAATTAAGAAATGTATTTACCTCAAATCACCTTAAAAAGTCTTCTAGATTTTGTGTCTGCTAAGAAACACACATTATAGAACATTAATAGCAAATATTTGTCTTGCAGCATAAACATCAATTCCGCAGTACATCTGGCGAGAATAGCGCTCCCTGTCACCGGAGGAGCCACCATCAATGCTGATAGAAAGGTAAGTTCCTCTGGATGTGTCCCCTCTCTATATTTATCAAGCAGCCTGAATGATCAATATTTAATAGGGTTGTGTGCTTCTCCCCCCAGAACAAGTCAGCAGATATCAACAGAACATCAACACCAATAACAACCAAGGGCAGAATCCGCCATCTTACAAGAATTCCAATGGCGAGACTTAACATTTCTACAACATCTGTCACAGAAGAGACATCAATGTGGTCACCAGGGCATCAATATCACGCAGAAGACCAGGTTCAGAACAGGACAATATGTCATCTCTTCTTGTGTCTGTGGAATCCAGATTTTCCACCCCTTACTGATACTACAGTATATACTGTGACATATTCCGTAGTTTTTGCTGGATCTTGTATTACCATCATCTTTACCATTATATATTTTGATCTACAAAAACCTTAAATAAATCTTTAACATCAATCCATAAGTGTGACTGGTAATTGTTATGTGCGCGGCTGCAACTTACCACAGTGTATACATTTCACCTAACCGACCCTTCACAGCGCTATTTGTGTGACATCGCGTTTAATCCAGTGGTAGGTGACAGGACATTGTATCATATGTACACAATACAGAGTGTATGGAACGTGCCGCCATATGTACTGGATTATATACTGTAGGACAAAGAGTGACAGGAGAAGTAAAACATTGATATATTTGATAGTTGCTTAACCCCTTAAGGACGCAGCCTAGTTTGGGCCTTAGGGCTCAGAGCTCATTTTTCAAATCTCATTGGTGTGCAAGAGCAGTAATGATCCCAATTTCCCAGCTGCTATTGAGTTGTTGAATTTATTAAAATGTAACTTTTATTATTTTAATTTAGAAATGAAGCGCAGCAGAGAGAAGAAAGACGTACAACATTGAGGTGAGTTAAAATGGTTCCAAGTCGGTTAGCGTAACGTTTGAGATCCAATGTGTATTAGGGTCTCATAAGAATAAAGTGGCAGGCGCAGTCAGCAGCTGCAGACTGCTAGAGAGCCTCTTTGTCACACAGAGAATTGAAAGAGAAAAGCACGGCGCCACATAGTGTGAGTAAGCCCAGGAAAAAACAAACTATGTTTGACAGATGGAGGCTTACCACAGGTGGAAAGGTCAGGAGCGTGTAGTAGGTAGATAAGTATTGGATGAGTGCTGCTGCCGAGATCCCAGCCGGTCAATCCTGAAGGACCACCGCAATAGATAATGTGTAAATTCTTTGAAAAAACGGGACCCCATACGGCGCTGCTACTCAGGAAGGATACAGTGGTAGTTATAAATGATACTTTATTGTAGGCTACGCGTTTCAATGCCGCACCGGCATCTTCCTCAGGCCACACACATTGCAGTCTGAACAACAGCCCTTTAAATACACCACGCGGGAGAAAAAACCGCCAATGTAAACAGGGTTAAAGTGCAAGGTGACGTAATCACCGGGAGAAGTTCAAACTTAACAGATACAAGAAAGACATTCAATTGTATATACTGCTAATTTAAACTAAAATCGGCAGAGTTGAATTAAAATGCGGTATGGGATCTTAACATAAAAAAGGGGACAATTGCAGACAATCTATAAAACATTAATATCCATATCGATGAATTTAAACAGTTGCTAAAACATAATAAAATATACAGAAGTTTAGCGATGTATCGTACTTGCAATATTTTGTGGTAATTCACCAATTAATTAAAATGAAAACGAATTAAAGGAAAATAAACTGAATGGGTGAAAATAATAAAAACTGCTATGGAACCCATATTACTGGGAACTCAACTGAACGTGACCCTTTGGCCAATTCAGGAGAGTGAGGAAGAATTGCTTGTCTGAAATTAATTTTTTAAGGGAATGTGAGATTTTAGAAAGTAGATTTAAGGTGAAAAATTTCCCTACACAACTGATTAAAGGTGCACGTTTAAAAGCAGCAGAATTGACCCAAAAGTCCTGTGTTAACCAAACAAAAAAGACAGAGGATACTACCGATTGCACTAATAAAAATGGAAAAACTAATACCAACAAGATTAAGTTTACAAATAATTTTATTACATCATATAACAGTGGACATAAATTGGTGAGATCTATTTTGTCCAAACATTGGCATATCTTGAAAAATGATCCTTTCCTCAAAAATTCTCTACCCGACAAACCAAATATCACCTTTAGACGGTCAGCTAATTTGAAGATTATATTGGCCCCTAGTCTTATCAATAACCTTAAACCTTCTATTCCAAGAGTTTTACCAGTTTTGAATGGATCCTATAAGTGTAGCCAAGGACGTTGTCTGTGTTGTAACAATATCTCACACAAAAAACTGACCTTCTGTTCCAATACAACCAAAGAAATTTTCCCAATTAAGGCTTTCCTTAATTGTGGTAGTAATTTTGTAATTTACCTCCTTGAGTGTTCGTGCCGCTTACAGTACATTGGGAGGACCATCCAATGTTTGAGAAGCAGAATCAACAAACATAGATATAATGTTCTAAAGGGGTTTTTAAAACACAGTGTTTCGAGACACTGTGCTTCTTCCCATAACTGCCAGTTTAATAGAATTACCATTACGCCTATTGAACAAATTCCTTGTGACGTTCCCAACCGGTTCCAAAAACTCAAGCAAAGAGAAAATGTTTGGATTTTTAAACTATTGACCCTACATCCAAACGGTTTGAATGACATCACGGAAACTAGTCTTGATTAATGCTTCTTTTATTACAGATGAATTTGTGTTTTTTTAGCATATAGTACTCACTTTTGACTTATACATGTATACCTAATACTTATATATATTTGTTCATGTTAGAAATCTTTAGTGAATTTTCCACAATTTATTAAAAAGGTTAACCACTGTTAATAATATCAAGATCATCGTAAAGGATGAGCAGTGGTTCTATTAAAATCAACATCATTGGGTGGAATTTCCCTGATTAGTTGAGTTCTGGCCGTTATGGGTTTTATGGTATTTTTAATCATTTTCTCTTCCTGAATCCATTTTTCTCTAAATTCGTTTTGATTGCAAATCATTGGTGAATTACCGCAAAATATCGCTGTTTTGATACAGCATCAACTTCTGTATATTCTTTTGAGCTTTTAAACTTTTATCTTAATTCATAGATAAATATTTGAGATTGTCTTAAATAGTCCTCTCTTTTATTCAAATTAATTTTACTCAACACCCATACTCTTTTATGATGGAATGTCCTCACTTTATTCCAAAGGATAACTACTGAAAATAAAAATATAAATGACATTTAGATCAACTTAATGGTTGATTGTTGTTTTTTTACCAAAATATACATCATTTTATATGTTTTCCACGTTCAGTTGAGTTCCCAGTAATATGGGTTCCATAGCAGTTTTTATTATTTTCACCCATTCAGTTTATTTTCCTTTAATTCGTTTTCATTTTAATTAATTGGTGAATTACCGCAAAATATTGCAAGTACGATACATCGCTAAACTTCTGTATATTTTATTATGTTTTAGCAACTGTTTAAATTCATCGATATGGTTATTAATGTTTTATAGATTGTCTGCAATTGTCCCCTTTTTTATGTTAAGATCCCATACCCCATTTTAATTCAACTCTGCCGATTTTAGTTTAAATTAGCAGTATATACAATTGAATGTCTTTCTTGTATCTGTTAAGTTTGAACTTCTCCCGGTGATTACGTAACCTTGTTATTCCATGAGAGGAGAGAGAAATGGCGATTATCTGCCGCTTTAGCGTGAACGCCGTGAAATAGCGATTCACGGCGATCACTTGACCAGAGACCACTCGTTATGGTCTCTGGTCGTTGCCCCGAAATTAAATCTGAAATTGTGTCTTCTTGTAGACGGGAATGGGAGATAAAATTACAGGAGACCCTTGGACCACACTATGTATTATACCACTCCTCCGGGCTCGGAGTCCTGTATCTCACCATCTTTGTTCGACGGGAACTAATCTGGTTCTGCTCAGGTAAGATTCACATTCCTACGTCTACATAAGAAGTCTTGAATGTAGTCATTAGCTGGAACATCTTATTTAGTTATTAGAATTAGATGCCTAAGAGCTTGGCTCTCAGATTCTTGACTTCTGAGTATTGGAGATCTAAAAGTTCACACCACAGTTACAAAGTATGAAATTATGTTCTAGTAATATTTCCATAGTTTAATTGGAAATAATTTCTATTCCATTGTTGCATGTAGTACTCTTAACCACTGACCCGTCTTTTTGTGTTTAATTTCTTATACAGAGGTAGAGCACACCCATGTAACAACCAGGCTATTCCACCATGTGAAAACTAAAGGAGCCTTGGGTGTTGCCTTCACCGTCTTTGGAACATCTTTCCTTTTTATTAATTCACATCTGAGATGTAAGTATTTACAATATTAATATATGACCATGTACAGTTTTACTTTGTATAAAATTGCTGCTATTTCATAATTAACTGAAATATATGGGATGATATGAAGAGATCTGTACTTATAATGTTTTGGTAAAAATAAAAGGTTTGTTCCAGTTTGATCAAACTTTTTCTAATCTATCAATCTCATTCTATGTTGTGAGTGGCCAGTAATACAGATACACGCAGGTACAATTAGTGCAGGAGGGGGTGGCGGCGGCTGGTTTCAGTTGCGCCGCCTCCCCCTCAGAGAGGCAGCAGGGCGGACGGTGCGGCTGTATAATCCCTCACACCCACCCCTCCTCTCCATTAGCGGCAGTGGCACGCTGCAATGTGTTTTTTTGAAAATAATATGCGATTCGGGCCGCCCATATGATCATCTGCCACTGCTAATATGTATTTTTTTGTTGGCAGTTGGGGCAGTCAACAAGAGGATCCAGGACTATAAAACCATCACTGAGGGTCTCCGTCTGCCTCAAATTATTCCGGAAAGAATCAACTCCAATGCCTGTGAGTATTACTTATGTGGTTGAACCTATGGATCCTTTTATCTCTAAATTTGTCTCAGTTGAGTCTAATGCAGTCATGTGCTATAATTTTTTTATTTTTTTTTATTCTACAGTGGACGTCACCAGCCGCTTTGATCGGGTGTTTTGGTTTGGAGACCTCAATTTTCAGCTTAAAGAGGACAGAAAAAATGTGGAATCTCTTCTGCAGAAGATCGAAGGAAAAGATATATCCAGTCTCCTCAAACACGACCATCTGAATGAAGCCAAGAACAATGGTATATTTACTAGTAGACAGATCTCTATCACTCCTCAACCTTCATTAAAGGGGTTCTCCACCTTCTGACAACTGATGACCTATCCACCGGATAGCTCATCAGTATATCATCGGTGCGGGTCCGACACCTGGACGCTGCACCGTTAAGCTGCTCCAGTGGCCTGCGGGCACCGGATGTTATGGCACACAATGCTATTTACGGAGCCAGAAGCAGTTGGCTCCTTACATAGCATAGCTGCCATGATGCATAACTGCGGGTCTGCCTCCTATTCACTTGAATAGGAGCAGAGTTGCAGTACTGCAGCTCGGTAGCAATTCCGTGGCCGGTGCCAACTGCATCCGGCATGTACGTCCAGTGCTCAAAGGCACCGGACCAGCTGATTAGTGCAGGGTCCGGGTGTCGGACCACCACAGATCATGTACTGATGACCTATCTGGTGAGTATGTCATCAGTTGTCAGAAGTTGGAAAACCCCTTTAATACCACAACCACTTCCACAGATTAATACAAATCACTGACATGATGGTTGATATGTTCCCCAAATTCTTATATAGTGCTAAAATTATCAATTGCTCCTTTTTTTTTAATACTGACAACTTTTTTTTCTTTCAACTTAAGGGTCCATATTTCTAGGGTTCAAGGAGCACACCATTGATTTCCTTCCTACATATAAGTTTGACATTGGCACAGACACCTATGATACATCAGCAAAGCAGAGAATTCCATTATATACGGTAAGATATCTTATTTCCAGGTCTACAGAGCTTGAGAGACAATAGAATCCATGGGCCAGAGCACCCATTATATAATGAATCCCCTCCCCCAATGTAATTAATTGTTATTATTATAGCTGGAAGAGTAATTTCTTATGAACAAAGCTTTCAGTTAATTTTACTTTTATGTAGTGAGTTTGTCATCACAGTTTCCCAGTGTAATATGTCGTTGCCCAGCATGGGTCAAGGATACTTATTTAATGAAATCTGTGTGACCAAGTCAAACCTAAAATGCAATAAAGTCTCAATATTTTGCAATATAAATAAAGTAGGCCCAACATTTAGGTCTGTGTTGTTTTGCAGTTTAATAATCTATTATAATATGATTTCACTAATGATATTTGTTATTTTCATGACCTCTACAGGACAGGGTGTTGTTTAAAAGCCAATGTGAGGGAGATGTGCGAGTCCTGAGATACGACTCTTGCCCTGTTTTGAAGACCTCAGACCACCGACCTGTTTTTGGCATCTTTGAAGTAAAGATCAGGCCCGGTTCAGATGAGTAAGTCATGTTTTCCTCCATGTTGTTGGTATGATACTTTCAGTAGCCGTCATTACTACATGGTCCTTATAGCCAGAGCTCACACTTTGGGGCAGGTGGCTGTACACCTTGGTAACAGTACTGGAGGATTATAGGATGTGAAACTAAGCAAAGTGTGGTTACCTGCTAACATTATTATATGTCTTACATAAATATATTTCTCATTCCAGCATCCCCTTGGCTGGTGGACGCTTTGATCGTAAAATCTATGTAACGGGCATTAGGAGGAAAGGACAAAAAAAGTAGCTGCATCTGTTCATGTCCTTACAGGTAAGAGCTTTGTAGTTGTCTATTATGTTTGCGGTGAAAATGTTCTTCCATCTCTTAGGTTTTCCTCTGTATCTGTAATTTATTTTATCAACTAATTTAACTAAAGTGTAAATAAGTATTTTCAATCTTAAAATTCCAACTCCTTGTATTCAGACACGTTTTCATTTCTGAATGAAGGTTGTGGGCTTTGGGGAACAACTTCCCCAACTGTAAGCATGTATGTAGTATAGTACAATGAGTTTCCTAAAGGAACCTGTCATCTGAATGGATGGAACAACTGGATTTTATGATGCATTAGCTTCTAAGCAAAAATGATGGATACAAGGAACATTGCTATTGATGGAAGACATTACTTGGCATCTTGCAGGACTCCTAAGGAACAGTTACAATCTCCGGGGCATAAAACATCGGAACATTAGAAAGTTCCCGTAACATGCTGAAGAGCGCAGCTCTAGGTCAGACCCACTGCTTGCATCAACCATCTTCAAGGTTTGTAGTGTGACGCCAAGGATCAATTAAGAAATGTATTTACCTCAAATCACCTTAAAAAGTCTTCTAGATTTTGTGTCTGCTAAGAAACACACATTATAGAACATTAATAGCAAATATTTGTCTTGCAGCATAAACATCAATTCCGCAGTACATCTGGCGAGAATAGCGCTCCCTGTCACCGGAGGAGCCACCATCAATGCTGATAGAAAGGTAAGTTCCTCTGGATGTGTCCCCTCTCTATATTTATCAAGCAGCCTGAATGATCAATATTTAATAGGGTTGTGTGCTTCTCCCCCCAGAACAAGTCAGCAGATATCAACAGAACATCAACACCAATAACAACCAAGGGCAGAATCCGCCATCTTACAAGAATTCCAATGGCGAGACTTAACATTTCTACAACATCTGTCACAGAAGAGACATCAATGTGGTCACCAGGGCATCAATATCACCCAGAAGACCAGGTTCAGAACAGGACAATATGTCATCTCTTCTTGTGTCTGTGGAATCCAGATTTTCCACCCCTTACTGATACTACAGTATATACTGTGACATATTCCGTAGTTTTTGCTGGATCTTGTATTACCATCATCTTTACCATTATATATTTTGATCTACAAAAACCTTAAATAAATCTTTAACATCAATCCATAAGTGTGACTGGTAATTGTTATGTGCGCGGCTGCAACTTACCACAGTGTATACATTTCACCTAACCGACCCTTCACAGCGCTATTTGTGTGACATCGCGTTTAATCCAGTGGTAGGTGACAGGACATTGTATCATATGTACACAATACAGAGTGTATGGAACGTGCCGCCATATGTACTGGATTATATACTGTAGGACAAAGAGTGACAGGAGAAGTAAAACATTGATATATTTGATAGTTGCTTAACCCCTTAAGGACGCAGCCTAGTTTGGGCCTTAGGGCTCAGAGCTCATTTTTCAAATCTCATTGGTGTGCAAGAGCAGTAATGATCCCAATTTCCCAGCTGCTATTGAGTTGTTGAATTTATTAAAATGTAACTTTTATTATTTTAATTTAGAAATGAAGCGCAGCAGAGAGAAGAAAGACGTACAACATTGAGGTGAGTTAAAATGGTTCCAAGTCGGTTAGCGTAACGTTTGAGATCCAATGTGTATTAGGGTCTCATAAGAATAAAGTGGCAGGCGCAGTCAGCAGCTGCAGACTGCTAGAGAGCCTCTTTGTCACACAGAGAATTGAAAGAGAAAAGCACGGCGCCACATAGTGTGAGTAAGCCCAGGAAAAAACAAACTATGTTTGACAGATGGAGGCTTACCACAGGTGGAAAGGTCAGGAGCGTGTAGTAGGTAGATAAGTATTGGATGAGTGCTGCTGCCGAGATCCCAGCCGGTCAATCCTGAAGGACCACCGCAATAGATAATGTGTAAATTCTTTGAAAAAACGGGACCCCATACGGCGCTGCTACTCAGGAAGGATACAGTGGTAGTTATAAATGATACTTTATTGTAGGCTACGCGTTTCAATGCCGCACCGGCATCTTCCTCAGGCCACACACATTGCAGTCTGAACAACAGCCCTTTAAATACACCACGCGGGAGAAAAAACCGCCAATGTAAACAGGGTTAAAGTGCAAGGTGACGTAATCACCGGGAGAAGTTCAAACTTAACAGATACAAGAAAGACATTCAATTGTATATACTGCTAATTTAAACTAAAATCGGCAGAGTTGAATTAAAATGCGGTATGGGATCTTAACATAAAAAAGGGGACAATTGCAGACAATCTATAAAACATTAATATCCATATCGATGAATTTAAACAGTTGCTAAAACATAATAAAATATACAGAAGTTTAGCGATGTATCGTACATGCAATATTTTGTGGTAATTCACCAATTAATTAAAATGAAAACGAATTAAAGGAAAATAAACTGAATGGGTGAAAATAATAAAAACTGCTATGGAACCCATATTACTGGGAACTCAACTGAACGTGACCCTTTGGCCAATTCAGGAGAGTGAGGAAGAATTGCTTGTCTGAAATTAATTTTTTAAGGGAATGTGAGATTTTAGAAAGTAGATTTAAGGTGAAAAATTTCCCTACACAACTGATTAAAGGTGCACGTTTAAAAGCAGCAGAATTGACCCAAAAGTCCTGTGTTAACCAAACAAAAAAGACAGAGGATACTACCGATTGCACTAATAAAAATGGAAAAACTAATACCAACAAGATTAAGTTTACAAATAATTTTATTACATCATATAACAGTGGACATAAATTGGTGAGATCTATTTTGTCCAAACATTGGCATATCTTGAAAAATGATCCTTTCCTCAAAAATTCTCTACCCGACAAACCAAATATCACCTTTAGACGGTCAGCTAATTTGAAGATTATATTGGCCCCTAGTCTTATCAATAACCTTAAACCTTCTATTCCAAGAGTTTTACCAGTTTTGAATGGATCCTATAAGTGTAGCCAAGGACGTTGTCTGTGTTGTAACAATATCTCACACAAAAAACTGACCTTCTGTTCCAATACAACCAAAGAAATTTTCCCAATTAAGGCTTTCCTTAATTGTGGTAGTAATTTTGTAATTTACCTCCTTGAGTGTTCGTGCCGCTTACAGTACATTGGGAGGACCATCCAATGTTTGAGAAGCAGAATCAACAAACATAGATATAATGTTCTAAAGGGGTTTTTAAAACACAGTGTTTCGAGACACTGTGCTTCTTCCCATAACTGCCAGTTTAATAGAATTACCATTACGCCTATTGAACAAATTCCTTGTGACGTTCCCAACCGGTTCCAAAAACTCAAGCAAAGAGAAAATGTTTGGATTTTTAAACTATTGACCCTACATCCAAACGGTTTGAATGACATCACGGAAACTAGTCTTGATTAATGCTTCTTTTATTACAGATGAATTTGTGTTTTTTTAGCATATAGTACTCACTTTTGACTTATACATGTATACCTAATACTTATATATATTTGTTCATGTTAGAAATCTTTAGTGAATTTTCCACAATTTATTAAAAAGGTTAACCACTGTTAATAATATCAAGATCATCGTAAAGGATGAGCAGTGGTTCTATTAAAATCAACATCATTGGGTGGAATTTCCCTGATTAGTTGAGTTCTGGCCGTTATGGGTTTTATGGTATTTTTAATCATTTTCTCTTCCTGAATCCATTTTTCTCTAAATTCGTTTTGATTGCAAATCATTGGTGAATTACCGCAAAATATCGCTGTTTTGATACAGCATAAACTTCTGTATATTCTTTTGAGCTTTTAAACTTTTATCTTAATTCATAGATAAATATTTGAGATTGTCTTAAATAGTCCTCTCTTTTATTCAAATTAATTTTACTCAACACCCATACTCTTTTATGATGGAATGTCCTCACTTTATTCCAAAGGATAACTACTGAAAATAAAAATATAAATGACATTTAGATCAACTTAATGGTTGATTGTTGTTTTTTTACCAAAATATACATCATTTTATATGTTTTCCACGTTCAGTTGAGTTCCCAGTAATATGGGTTCCATAGCAGTTTTTATTATTTTCACCCATTCAGTTTATTTTCCTTTAATTCGTTTTCATTTTAATTAATTGGTGAATTACCGCAAAATATTGCAAGTACGATACATCGCTAAACTTCTGTATATTTTATTATGTTTTAGCAACTGTTTAAATTCATCGATATGGTTATTAATGTTTTATAGATTGTCTGCAATTGTCCCCTTTTTTATGTTAAGATCCCATACCCCATTTTAATTCAACTCTGCCGATTTTAGTTTAAATTAGCAGTATATACAATTGAATGTCTTTCTTGTATCTGTTAAGTTTGAACTTCTCCCGGTGATTACGTAACCTTGCACTTTAACCCTGTTTACATTGGCGGATTTTTCTCCCGCGTGGTGTATTTAAAGGGCTGTTGTTCAGACTGCAATGTGTGTGGCCTGAGGAAGATGCCGGTGCGGCATTGAAACGCGTAGCCTACAATAAAGTATCATTTATAACTACCACTGTATCCTTCCTGAGTAGCAGCGCCGTATGGGGTCCCGTCTTTGTCACACAGGATAAGATGCAGTAGCTTGTGCCGACTAGGATTATTAAAAGAGCGCTAGCCCCCCCGACATGTTTCGCTGCTTCAGCAGCATCCTCAGGGGATAAATTCGGGGCTAATGGTCTGAAGCAGCGAAACATGTCGGGGGGGGGGGGGTAGCGCTCTTTTAATAATCCTTTTAACTCACCTCAATGTTGTACGTCTTTCTTCTCTCTGCTGCGCTTCATTTCTAAATTCAAATAATAAGGGTATGTGCACACACACTGATTACGTCCGTAATTGACGGACGTATTTCGGCCGCAAGTACAGGACCGAACACAGTGCAGGGAGCCGGGCTCCTAGCATCATACTTATGTACGATGCTAGGAGTCCCTGCCTCGCTGCAGGACAACTGTCCCGTACTGTAATCATGTTTTCAGTATGGGACAGTTGTCCTGCAGCGAGGCAGGGACTCCTAGCATCGTACATAAGTATGATGCTAGGAGCCCGGCTCCCTGCACTGCGTTCGGTCCGGTACTTGCGGCCGAAATACGTCCGTCAATTACGGACGTAATTAGTGTGTGTGCACATACCCTAAAAGTTACATTTTAATAAGTTCAACAACTTAATAGCAGCTGGGAAATTGGGATCATTACTGCTCTTGCACACCAATTTGCTTTTGTATATAATCCATTCCTGCCAGCTACTAGGGTCTGCGCTATTTCTTTTGACATTTTTCAACGTCGGAATGCTTAAACCTATCCAAGCGATTCTGAGACTGTTTTCTCGTGAGACATTGGGCTTTATATTAGCTGTAGAATTTTGTTGATATGTTCAATGTTTATTAGTGAAAAATTGCAAAATTTAGAGAAAATTTAGAAAAGATAGAATTTTTCTAAAGTAAAAAATGCATCTGCTTGTAAAACAGATGGTTATACCACCCAAAATAGTTACTAGTTCACATTTCCCATAATTCTACTTTAGATTGGCATCATTTTTTGAACATTCTTTGATTTTTCTTGGACGTTACAAGGCTTAGAACATAAACAGCAATTTCTCATATTTTTAAGAAAATTTCAAAAGCCTTTTTTTTAAGGTACCTGTTCAGTTCTGAAGTGGCTTTGAGGCACCTATGTATTAGAAACACCCACAAAACTCCCCATTTTAAAAACTAGACCCCTCAAAGTATTCAAAACAGCATTTAGAAAGTTTTTTTTAACCCTTTAGGCATTTCACAGGAATTAAAGCAAAGTGGAGGTGAAATTTGCAAATTTCATTTTTCTTGCTGAATTTAACTTTATTCTATTTTTTTCTGTAACACAGAAGGTTTTACCAGAGAAACACTACTAAATATGTATTTTACAGATTCTGCCGTTTTTAGAAATGTCCCACATGTGGCTCTAGTGTGCTCTTGGACTAAAACTCAAGCCCCAGAAGCAAAGAAGCACCTAGTGCATTTTGGGGCCTCATTTTTATTAGAATATATTTTAGGCAGCATGCCAGGTTTGAAGAGGTGTTGAGGTGGCAAAAAAGTAGGAATCCCTTAAAAGTGACCCCATTTTGGAAACTGCACCCCTCAAGGAATTCACTAATGGTTGTTGTTACCATTTTCACCCCACAGTTTCTTCACAGAGCGTCTTTGAATTGGGCTGTGAAATTAAAAAGATGACATTTTTTCCAATAAGATGTCATTTTGATCAAAATTTCTTATTTTCGCATGGAACAAAATGCCCCATTTTGTTGCCCAATTTGTCCTGAGTGCGGTAATATCCCATTTGTGGTGATAAAATGCCGTTTGGGCCCATGGGAGGTCTCAGAAGGAAAGAAGCGCTATGTGTTCTTTGGAGTCCAGATTTTGCTGGATTGGTTTTCGGGTGCCATGTCAAATTTGCAGAGCCCCAGACAGTGGCGTAGCTATAGGGTTTGCAGCGGTCGCAATTGCGACCGGGCCCCTAAGCCTGGGGGGCCCACGGGCCCCCGTTGCCATACAGCCTGTTTTCTAACTGAATCTTCTGTCCGTGAAGCCGGCACTTCCTGGTTACGGTCACATGGTACACTTAGTGTACCATGTGACCGTGTTGTCACGTGACACGGCTTCCAGACAGAGCAGAAGAGGCGGTGCGGAGGACTCCAGGTAAGCTGCAGTGTAATGTAATGTATATTGTAATGTAATGTATTGTGTTGTAACGTTATGTATTGTAATGTAATGTGTTGTGATGCCTTGTAATGTATTGTGTTGTTTGCAGTGGAGAGGGGGGGGCGTTAAATCACAGCCCCCCCCCCTCCTCCACCGCAAACTGCACAATACAACACAATACAGTATAGTACGAGTGTATGAGAGCGGGGCTGCGGCTGTGTAATACAGTCACTGCCCCGCTCCTGAGTCCTGACATCTGCGCGCCGTCAAGATGATGTGATGCGGCCGGCGCTGCACTAATGAGCGTCGGCACTGAAGACAGAACATGGTGGGCGCGCTACAAAACACCCCCATGTTCTGTCCTCAATGCCTGAACCGCCGCTCATTAGTAGGAGCAGGGGCAATGGCTGTATTACACAGCCGCAGCCCTGCTCTATAACGGCGGAGATCAGAGAAACCGCTCATCTCCGCCGCTATTCTCCTGAATGCTGCGATCAAAGCTGACAGCAGCATTCAGGGGAAAATGAGAAGGGGGGATGCCCCTGGATCGCGTCACAGGGAATTCCTGTGACGCGATTAAGGGACATCCCATATATGGGCAGACAGCCCAGGGTCTATTGAAGGACCCCAGGGCTGTCCTACCATATTTCCTGTTGTTAGGGCATACTGAGGTATGTCCTAACAACTGCCTGTGTACTATCAGTACACAGGCTAATGTACTAGCATATAGCTATATGCCAGTACATTGAAGTTTTAAAATAAAGTAAAAACAAAGTAATGTTAAATAAAAAAAATACACATACACCTTTTTTATAATAAACATTAAAATAAGTCTCAATACATAAAACATACACATAATCGGTATTGGCGCAGCCGTAATAACCTGCACAACAATTTTTTTGCATCATTTATGATGTGTACTCTGTAAAAAAATAAAATAAAAATTGCTTTCTATCACTTAGGCCCCATTCACACGACCGTGCCCGCAATCACGGCCCGCGATTGCGGGCACGGCCGGCCGCCCACTGCCACCCGCATTTTCGGGCCGTGCTCCCATACAAAGTATGGGAGAACGGCCCGCAAAATGCAAAAGGACGGACATCTTCCATAATTTTCGGAACATTTCTACGGCACGGACAACCATCCGTAGCGCTACGGAAATGTGTCCGCGCTCAATGAAAGTGAACGGAGGTTATTTACGGTCGTGTGCATGGGGCCTAATTATGAGGCACAAGGTGCGATGATGAATTTAACCTCCATGTGCCTCACATTAATAGTAATTAACTCCATCATGTACCTTACATATTAACCCATTATGACTGAGAAACATAATGGGGTTAATTACTATTAATGTGAGGCACATTCAAAATTCATAATCACACCTCCTGCCTCACATCAGAAAATGGAAGAACTTTTTTTTATTTTTATTACTGTTGGCAAAGTAAACGAAATATCGGTATCGAAGTTCAAATTTTGGTATCGTGACATCCCTACACTGTGGGTCGCGTCCCCCTGGGGGTTCGTGAGTCACTCACCGAGGTCCCGGATCCAATCAATGCTGGAGCAAGGAGCTGACATCTCCTTGATCCAGCATTCCCTGTGCCGTGAGTGGCTCGACACAGGCAGGCGGGATGTAGCGACATCATGCCTGCGCTGAGTCACTCATAGTACACACCGGAGGAGGCGAAGGATCCTCCACTCAACGTGGGAATGGGGATAGGTAAGTAATTATGCACATATGGGGGCATTATACTGTATGGGGGGGCTGATATTGTGGGGGGGCATTATACTGTATGGGGGGCTGATATGGGGAGCATTATACGGCATGGGGCTATTATGGGGGGGCAGTATACGTTATGGGGCATTATACTGTGTGGGGGCAGCTATGGGAGCATTAACTGTGTGGGGGCATTATACTATGGGGGCTGTTGGGCAAGGCATCTGGGCATAGGAGCGCGCAGGGGTCTGATGATGATGGTGGTGCTGGGGAGGAGTAGGGTGGCCCAAGCTGAATTCTTGCACCCGGGCCCATGAGCCTTTAGCTACGCCCCTGGCCCCAGAGGTATCAAAGCAATGGAAACCCACCAGAGGTGACCCCATTTTGGAAACTAAACCCCTCAAGGAATTCATTTATGGGTTTTGTGACCATTTAGACCCCACAGTTTATTCTCTGAATTTATTTGAAATGGGCTGTGAATTAAAAAAAATGTGTGATAAACTGGGCCCATGGGAGGGCTAAGAAGGAAAGGACTACCATTTGGCCTACTGGGGATTCTCTGGTACTAAGTCATGTATGCAGAAGCCCCTGAGGTACCAGTACAGTTGAAACCCCCGAGAAGTGACCCCGTTTTAAAAACTACACCCCTTAAGGCATTCATCTAGAGGTGTAGTGAGCATTTTGACCCCACAGGTATTGTGTAAAAGATAATGCGCAGCAGATAGTGCAGAGTGAGATTTGCAATTTTCTATACATATATGCCATTTCAGTGTCCGATATATTGTGCCCAGCATGCGCCACCGGAGACATACATCCCATAAACTGTAATGTGGGTTCTCACGGGTACGGCAATACCCTACATGTGGATGTTAACAGCTGCCTGGGCACACAGCAGGGCCCAGAGTGTAAAGATGAGGGGGATAAGCTGTGCGGCGTGCATCATGGTAAGTAAAACTGGGGTAGATTGAAAATCAAGGGATGTATGATAAATTTTAAAACACTTTCATACAGAGCCCTGGTTTTTCGGGACACGTGTCATATTGATATATTGTGTCTTACCTTATCCCCCTCTTATAGCAGACTTTGCACTTCTTTTGACTTTTTCCCTTCTTGCCAGTTTGGGGAACTTCTCCTGGAAAGTGTTGCCCTGGTACGATGCGTGTGGGCTCGCTTCCAGAAGTACTTGGTGCCCCCCCTTCATGGTCCCTAAAGATTAGGTTCTTGATAACCACCTCTTGAAATTCCAGGAAAGTTCCCGTCTGGCCTTTACATCGATGTAATACGTACGCATTGTACAATGCAATCTGAATGATGTGCGCGGCCAGCTTCTTATACCACACCGCATGGCACTGTAGGGCTTCAGGACTTGATCTGACAAATCCACCCCTCCTATGTACCTATTGTAGTCCAGGATGCAGTCTGGTTTGGGGTTCTCTGTACTGGTACCTCGTACAGGTACATGGGCACTGGTGTGGCCATGTATTGTTGTCAATACAACGACATCTCTCTTGTCCTTGTACTTAACACACAATATGTTGCTGCTAGAATGTGCCCTGCTTCCACCCCTTCTTGTTTGCCCAAGCAGTGTCTTAGGGAGTTGTAATGTCAGGATAGGGAGACAGACAGGTGAGCCCTAATCTACCCGCCACTCAGACCCTGCCTACTTTCACAGCCCGTCCTAGGCGACGGCGTACAAATGGGCGACGGTCCATACGCTCAATATATGCACGACAGACAAACAAGACAAGGGTACACAAAAGCAAAGGGAAGTGGGGCAGTTGCCCACGGCAAAACCGTGAGCAACAGAGTAGTGGATGAGCCGAGTCAAACCAGGAGGGTACGTGGTAACAATTGCAGAGCAGGAGAATAGTCAGTCAAGCCAGGGTCAATATGAAGCAGAGGTCAATGGTAACAGCAGGAACAGCAGAGCCAGGAAACAAGAGAATCACAGGCAAAGGACAAGCATCAAATGAAGTTATAAGTAGACCAAGGGCGGGAGCTAGAACCGTCTGGCCAGGCTGCGATAGGCTCTCCCACTCCTCAGCCTACCAGCCTGAGTGGTAGCAGATCGAGTCACTCTAGCAGACCTAGACACAGATGCAGGCTTATTAACCACGGGCGTCGACACAGAAGCTGTGTCAGGCAAATCCTTCACAGGAGGCCTCTGCGATTTCTTCTAGCAGTGCCGCATGCCACAGTACTTCTGGAAGCGAGGCACTTGAAGAGTAGGATGCTGGTATAAAAATTATCCAGTTAGAGGTGGTAAACCTGGTCCAGCAGTGGGTGCACCAAATCCCACCCAATTTTTGCGTTAACTCCCAGTAAGGGGGGGGCATTCTAAGGGCTGAATACTGCTGTCCTTGTAAGTATACCCTGATGCACTCTCGCACAACTTATACATCTTCACGCCATACCTTGCCCTCTTACACGGCAGGTACTGGTGGAATTGAAGCCTCCCTTTAAAATGGACCAGGGACTCATCAATAGAAATACAATTCTCGGGGGTGTATGCTTTGGAAAACCGGGCACTAAAATGGTCTAATAGGGGTCTCCGTTTATACAAACGGTCAAAACTGGGGTCATCTCAGGGTGGGCGCTGCTCATTATCAGTATAATGTAAGAAGCGAAGTATTGCCTCATAACGCATCCTGGACACGGCCATACGGTACATCGGGGTGTGGTATAAGAAAAAGCCTCTTTTTTTTTTAGTTACCAGTTTAGTTCTGAAGTGGCTTTGGGGGGGCCTATATATTAGAAACCCCTATAAAACACCCCATTTTAGAAACTAGGCCCCTCAAAATATTCAAAACAGCATTCAGAAAGTTTATTAACCTTTTAGGTGTTTCACAGGAATTTAAAGCAAAGTAGAGGTGCAATTTACATATTTCAGTTTTTTTGTAAGAAAATTGTTTTTATTCCTTTTTTTTTTCTGTAAAACAGAAGGTTTTACCCCGAGAAACACTACTCAATACTTATTGCCCAGATTCTCCAGTTTTGAGAAATATCCCAGATGTGGTCCTAGTGTGGTAATGGACTGAAGCACCGGCCTCCGAAGCAAAGGAGCACCTAGAGGATTATGAGGCCTCCTTTTTATTAGGCACCATGTCCGGTTTGAAGAGGTCTTGTGGTGCCAAAACAGTGGAAAGCCCCCAAAAGTGACACTATTTTGGAAACTAGACCCCTTGAGGAATTCATTGTAGTTTTCATGGGGTGCATGTGACTTTTTGATCAGTTTTTGTTCTACTTTTAAGAGGCGTGGTGACTAAAAAACAGCAATTCTTCTATTGTTTTTTATTCTATTTTTTTTACAGCGTTCACCGTGCGCTATAAACGACATATTCACTTTATTCAGCATGGCGATACGATTACGGCGATACCAAATGTTTATAGGTTTTTTTTATGCCTTATGGTGTTTGCACAATAAAATAATTTTTATTAACAATCATTTACTTTTTGCGTTGCCTTATTCTAGGAGCCATACAGTTTTTGTCTTTTTTTCCATCAGGAAAGCCGTGTGAGGACTTGTTTTTGCGTAACGAATGGTAGTTTCGATCAGTACCATTTTTAGGTACATGCGACTTTTTGATCTCTTTTTATTCCATTTCTTGAGAAGTGAAGTGACCAAAAAACTGTGATTCTGGTATGGTTTATTATTATTTTCTTTTACGGCGTTCACCGCGCGGGATAAATAACTAAATACTTTTGTAGTTCAGGCGGTTACGGATGCGGCGATATCAATTATGTATAGTTTATTTGTTTATTTATTTATTTTTATTAATAATAAAAGACTGATAAGGGAAAAAGGGGGATTTTTACTTTTGTTACTTTTAAAACGTTTATTTTCTTATTTTTACAAAACCTTTTTTTAACTTTTTTTAACTTTATTACTTTGTCCCACTAGTGTACTTGAGGGCAGGAGGCCCTGATCCCTATTCTAATACACTGCACTATATGCGTAGTTCAGTGTATTACAGCTGTCAGCTACTCACTGACAGCAAGGCTTCCATAAATGGCATAGCTGGATGCCATTGTTAGGCGTCCGGTTGCTATAGCCACCATCGCCGGCCGCTATCGTGTAGCGGGCCGATGTAGCAGCTTAACCCCTAAGAAGCCGCTATCGCTATTGAAAGCGGCTTTCAAGGGGTTAATCAGCGGGGACACAGCGATCAGTCTCCGCAGAAGGAGCTGCGGCGACTGCTGTACGAGAAAGCAGCTGTTACAGCTCCTGTATGTGTCGGGAAGACGGCCGAAATGGCCGTTCCTCCCGTGACATACTATTCCAGCGCTGAGCGCGAACGATGCACTTAGCACGAAGGAATAGTACGTCGCTGAGCGTGAAGGGGTTAAGCATCAGTTTCCTAAAATGTAATATTAGACTCCCTTTACAAGCGGAGACAATACGATTAAGCAAATATTTTCTTTACGTTTCCCAGTATATAATATGGTACAATAAATGGTGCCGTGAAAAAGTACAACTTGTCCTTCAAAAAACAATCCCTCATACGTTTTTTTTGGACCAAAAAATAAAAACTTATGGCTTCTGGAAGTTGGGGAGGAAAGAGCGAAAATGAAAAACCAAAAATAACTGTAAAAGTCAGGGGTTAAATATGAGGTTATAGGTAACATAAGTAATAATTCATGGCGTGATATATTTAGTAAAGTCCAGTTCATCTCATTCCACTATTGGACAGGAATAGTTGGTACACTGAAACTTGTAGAATTTCTAATTCTCTTGATGTAGGGATAGGAATCTTGGACAATATGGGTGTAAGTATTAAAGGGGTTCTCTGCAAATAAACCTTGATCACTGTAAAATAAAAAATGTTATACAACTTTATAATATCCTTTGTGCTAAAAATTCTGTTTTAACTTTTGCTGTAATGGGATGAAAACACGGAGTGAAAACCCAAAGAAGCCAAATACTTCTCATGGCTAGTAATATGCTACAATTGTATCCAGCCTAAGCAATCATCTGTAAACTAAACAGCATGGACTCTAAGGCCTCATGCACACGACTGTAATGGCTTTTATTCTACTCAAATACGGATCCCTAGTCATCCAAACTCATCTGCGACTCATTCGCATATAGGCACGCTGTCCGCAAATACGTACCGTCATGCATCCTTAGTTCATCCGCATTTACGGATCCGCAAAAAAAAGAAATGGGAGTCTACAAATGATGTCACCACTATGTCGCAACCCCTTGAAAAGGTCACATGATCGCTCTGGCACCATTTTCTCTGGCATTTGTGCTTTGTGAGAGCTCTGTTGGAATCCTCGGCTGATATAACTTTGGTTTCTGGCATTTCTTTCGTTGCAAGGATGCACTACCCACGTGTGGTTCATGCTCTCATGCTCTTCTGGACTGGCTCGTCTCTCGGCGATTCGGACAGTAAGCTATGCTGGAAGAAGAACCGAAGAGGAGGAGGAGGTACTGGGTTCACCCCATTGTCTCCCAACAGCCCAGAAAGGTGCATTTCCATACCCTGTATGCAGACCTGCGGCAGCACCCGGACAAGTTTCACAACTTCTGCTACATGTCGATTTCCAGCTTTGACCGACGGTGCATCTCGGAGGAACGGCTCATCGTTTCTCTCAGGTAAGAACACCAAATGTCCCTTTTGTCCATTGCTGCCATGTCACCTTGCTACAGGTAGTATAACCGTAGTTGTCCCCTGTGCCCATTGCCGCCATGTCTCCCTGCTACAAGTAGTATGTATATAATTGTAGTTGTCCCCTGTGCACATTGCCGCCATGTCATAATGCTACAAGTAGTATATAACCGTAGTTGCCCCTGTGCCCATTGCCGCCATGTCACTCTGCTACAAGTACTATATAACCCTGGTTGTAGCCTTTGCCCATTGCCACCATGTCACCCTGGTACTGCTAGCACTAATTATTCGAAATATTTTTTTCACAGATTCCTGGCAACAGGGAACTCATTTGCATCACTGCATTTTGAATTTCTACTGGGGTGTTCCACCATTTCACAGATCATCTGTCTGACCCTGCGAAGTCATCTGGCAGCGACTGAGAGCGACGATGATGCCACAGCCCAAGGCACAAGACTGGTTTCGGATTGCCGTGGGCTTTTACCAACAATCACAGTTTGCCAACTGTGTTGGCGCACTGGATGGTAAACACATTAGTGTGAAGAAGCCACCTCACTCATGGTACCTAGATTTCAATTACAAGCAGTATTTATTGGTGATGCTGTTCGCCTTGGCTGACAGCAACTACCAGTTTGTAATTGTAGATATAGGGGCCTATGGGAGCTCTACAGATGCTGGCATCTTCAGGGCTTCCAGAATGGGTGAACGGCTTCAGTCCAAACAGCTCTCCGTTCCAGAACCGAGACAACTGCCTGGATCTACTGGACCTCCTGCCCCATTTCTCATCGTGGCAGATGAAGGATTTGGACCATAAATTCTACGTACAGCACACATCGAGCTGAGCCTGCACCATAACCAATGGGCTGAAACTCTCCTGTAGCGGCAGGGACCAGACTGAGGTCTGATCTCCGCCGATTAACTCCCTAAATGGTGCGGTCAATTGCAACCGCAGCATTTGGTTGGTTTGTACGCTATCTGGATCCCTGTGACGCAATTGCGGGGGTGGCGATGTTTGCTATGGCAACTGTAGGCCTAACAATAGCCTACTGCTTGCCAAGTACAGAAGCCTATTAGGACCAGCTTAGATGCGGGACCTAATAAGCTTGCTGTCAGTTTATGACGGACAGGTCTAATACACTGCACTATGTATGTAGTGCAGTGTATTCGAATAGCGATCAGGTCTTCAGGCTTTCAAGTCCCCTAGTAGAAAGAAATATTTGAAAAAGTTATTAAAAATGTTGAATAAAAAAAAAAATAGTTTCACGTTACATAAACAAAAAAAAGCCTTTTTTCCCATAATAAAAGTTTTATTATAGGAAAAAATTTATTACATTAAAAAAGTACACGTATTTGGTATCGCCGCTTCCTTAACGTCCCCAACTATAAAGCTTTAACTTTAACTGATTGTGACTAGAGATGAGCGAACCGGGACAACCGAACCCGGTTTCCGTCCGAACTTCCCGAAAAGTTCGGTTCGCAGCGAATCCGAACTTCACCGGGTTCGGCCGAACCCGTTTTGACGGAACCCGGCTACGTTTTGGCGCCTGCCACATGTTACATCTAAAATGGAGGATTTCACAAGATCACCTGACATCAGGCTACCCCATAATGCCTTGCAAACGGCTCTCCCAGCAAATCGGGAGGCAGCATAGGGGCGGGCTCAAGCCTGCAATAAAAGTCTATGCACGGAGCTCAGCGGCCATTTTACAGACAGGAGCTGTAGGGATAGCATCTCTGTGCAGTAAGGGAAAGCTTTAGGAATCTAAAAGGCAGGAATCCAGAAATCTAAGGGGCTCATCCACTACTCACTACTCAGCCAGTGTGTGAATACGCTTTTATAAGGGGCTCATCCCCATTGCATCCAACTTGCAATACAGGCAGGCTTTGTAGTACTACAACACCCAGCATTCCCTGAGTCAGTGCACAGTGGCTAATAGAAATTCTCATTCATTGCCATTTGCCAAGCCAGTGTCAGTGTGTGAATACGCTTTTAGAAGGGGCTCATCCCCGGCCGTTAACATAACAAACAATCCAACTTGCAATACAGGCAGCCTAGTAGTACTACAACGCCCAGCATTCCCTGAGTGCACTGCAGCGAGGCTGATAGAAATTCTCATTCATTGCCATTTGCCAAGCCAGTGTAAGTGTGTGAATACGCTTTTAGAAGGGGCTCATCCCCGGCCGTTAACATAACAAACAATCCAACTTGCAATACAGGCAGCCTAGTAGTACTACAAGGCCCAGCATTCCCTGAGTGCACTGCAGCGAGGCTGATAGAAATTCTCATTCATTGCCATTTGCCAAGCCAGTGTCAGTGTGTGAATACGCTTTTAGAAGGGGCTCTGATATGTCTGGGAAAAAAAAGGTTGTGAAAGGACGGGGTAGAGGAAAACACCCATGCCGTCTCCTCTTCCAGTTGTTGGATCTGTTGGTGCCAGACCCAGTACCAGCATTTGTGGCACAATACATGTGCCCAGTTCCACTAGTAGCAGCTGCCATGTGCCTGCTGGTAGTAGTAGCACCAAGTCAGACTTGTCCATCTCCTCCGGTGGGCGGGTTTCTTTAGACAATACGGCCATTGTGGACTGGTTGGCTGGCTCGCGGTCATCTCAGCAGGCAGACTCTGACGATCTGGCTTCAAGCCAGGTTTCGTTGGATTCCAGATCCTCTGCAGTTCCTTGGCACAGTGACAGTAGTAATATAGGTATTTCTAGTGTTTCCATTCCATCATCTATGTCTTCGCTCCCCCTTCCTAGCGGGAAGCCATCTTTCCTGAGAGTCCTAAGAGACATCTCCTCGGGTGCGAAGGAAGATACTGAACAACATAGTGATGATGATGATTTGTTTTCCACGAGTCAGCCAACGGAGTGTGTTGCGGCGGTGGTGGAGGTGGAAGCGGTGTCCGAGACGCATAGCTGCGGTAGTGGGGGTGTTGGTGGTGGTAGCCGTGGTGGCAGACGCAGTAATGAGGGGGGGCATGGAGCCCGCCATGATGTCACATCACATTCACAACACAGTGACAGAAGTGGCGGGGATGATGAGGAAGGCTATGATGATGATGTTGTTTTAGACAGGACGTGGGAACCAGGTGACGAGGTGATGACGGCGTCAGAGGAGGAGGGTAGTAGCGGCGACACTGGCCATGATAAACAGCCAAGCCGAGGTAAGGGCAGAAGTCAATCTGCAAAACGTTGCAGCGGTAGGGTCAGCTCAGGAGCCGGTGACGGCGACACTGATGCTGGTGTAGGCTCCCGAAAAAAGCCTGCCAGACAAGGGGCAAGCTCGGGTGGTGGTGGTGGTTGTGGTGGTGGTGGTGGACATGGTACTACCTCTTTACGGTACTCTGCATTGTGGCAATTTTTCTGTACCTTCCCGGAGGACGAAAACATGGCACAGTGCCGTATCTGCAAGCAGAAAGTAAGGCGTGGGCAGGGCAGCAATGTAGGAACTACCGCTCTACGTAAACACATGGAGCGGCATCACAAGGCCATGTGGGACAATCGACATGCCCCACCATTATCATGTACATCTAATGAAGACCCCTCTGCCGCTGCTGCTCCGAGTCCCTGTCATCTAAGTAGCAGCCAGGCCTTATCCACCATGTCGTTGTCATCATCATCATCACTGTCATCTAGTGCTCCTCCTACGTCCCGTCAGTTATCCATTACGGAATCGTTGTCCAATAAGCAACAATATATACCCAGTCATCCACTTGTCGTGTGGCTTAATTCACACCTGGCTAAGTTGTTGGTGGTGCAGTCGCTGCCATACCACCTGGTCGACTCCACCGGCTTCAAGCAATTGATGGCGTGCGCTCAGCCTAGGTGGCGAATACCTAGCCGACATTACTTCTCCAAAACAGCTGTCCCTGCCTTGCACAAGCATGTGGAGGAAAAGGTGTGCCAGTCCTTCCAATTATCTGTGTGCAGCAGGGTACATGCCACCGTCGACACGTGGAGCAGCAACTATGCACAGGGACAGTACATGTCTTTCACGGCCCACTGGGTCAATATTTTGTAGTCCGATGCACCACCGCAGCAATGCCAGGCATTACCACCTCCACGCTTGTATCTTTCTGGTTCAACTCCGGACACCAGGCGCCTACCATCCTCCTCCTCCTACTCCTCCTCCTTGCCTTCCTCCTTGGAGGTCTTCCCGTCCCCGACAGGACACAGCGTATCTTCCACTCCTCCTCCCTCCTCTTTTCATAGGTGCAAGGTGAAGCGCCACAACGCTGTCTTACACCTGCTGAGCCTGGGCGAGAAAAGCCACACAGGGCAGGAGCTGCTGCTGTGCATCAAGGAGGAAATCGCACGCTGGCTGTCTCCTCTGAAACTCACAATGGGCAATGTTGTCTCTGATAACGGCAAGAACGTTGTGGCTGCACTGCGTCTAGGTCACCTGACACACGCTCCTTGCATGGCACATGTGATCAATCTGGTCATAACACGCTTCTTAAAGTCATATGTTGGTTTGAAGGGTGTGCTGGCCATGTCCAGGAGGGTTTGCGTTCGCTTTAGATGTTCGTATGCATTTAAGCACGCCCTCCTGGACTTGCAGCGTCAAAACAATCTCCCAGAACACAGCCTGATTTGCGACGTTCCAACACGCTGGAATTCCACCCTGCACATGTTGGACCGTCTGTACGAACAGCGGAAAGCCGTGAATGATTTCCTGATGCAGCAGACGGGCAGCGTTTGGAGCCAGTGTAATTTCGAGCTCAGGCACTGGCAGCTGGTTAGAGACGCATGTCGCGTTTTGAGGCCCTTTGAAGAGGCCACACGATTTGTGAGCCGCGACGCTAGCGGAATGAACGATGTTATGCCGCTGATATTCATTATGGAGCAAACGCTCACAGCGATGATTCAGCAAAGGATGGAGGAAGGATCACATCTGGCTATGGATGTTGAGGAGGAGGAGGAGGAGGATGAGGATGAGGAAACAGGACCTGAAGAGGAGCTGGATTTGGAGATGGAATCACAGGAAGGGATAGGGTACGAGGCAGCCGCACAACATGACAGTGATGGTGGTGATGACGAGTCTGACGACGACCTTGATGATGGACAACCATGGCAGTATGGGGCGGAGATGGAACCAACCGGGCCCTCTGAAACGCTGGCCAGGATGGCGAGCTGTATGCTTCGTTACTTGTGCGCTGACTGTCGTATTGTTAGCATGAAGCAAAGAGATGAGTACTGGATAGGCACACTTTTAGACCCTTGTTATAATCCAGAATGGGGGAGTTTTTTGCGCCTTCCGAGAGGGAGGCAAAATTGGCTTATTATCGAGAGAAGCTATGCAGCCAGCTTGTCACGGCTTTCAAACGGCAAACACCTGCTGCAAGCATGTCTGACCGGGGGGCCACTCTCCGCTCCCCACTGTCTCATCGTTCCACCGCCTCTGGCAGAGCTACCTCTGCAATAGGCGGCAGCCGCGGCAGCAGCGGCAGCAGCAGCAGCAGTAGCAGCCAATTCAGTTTGGAAAATATGATGACAACATTTTTACATCCAATACCCCGACCTGACACACATCGTAGTCACCAAAGGGATGTTCACCATCACCAGGTGCAGCACCTAAACAACCAGGTTCACTTGTACCTGGACTGTGCCCTTTCTCCGTCAGAAATGCTGATCCCAGACCCCATGGACTTCTGGGTCAGCAGATTGGATCATTGGCAAGAACTGGCCCAGTTTGCCATGGGTGTACTGTCTTGTCCACACTCCAGTGTAGCGTCAGAGAGGGTATTCAGCGCGGCAGGGGGCTTCGTCACCCCTAAGCGAACATGACTTGGATAAGTAGAGTCGAGTGCTCCATAAAACTTCCTTACTCTTTTAGGGATAAACACACCACACCAGATTGGATTTTAATGGCCACAGCAGCTGTTTATTAATACAAATTTTATGAAAATAAAATTTTTATAACCAAACATTAAATAACCCAGAATTCCCCAAAATTGGAATTCTTCCGAAATACACATAACAGACCCTTAACAGGGTCAATATAAATAACATCAATAACATGACGAGGGGAAGCCCTTGAAGTTACCGCCACTTAGAAAAATAGCCATCTGCCACCACCACTTGCTTTTACCTCCAGCCGTAACTCGGCTCGAAGGCACCGCTCTCTCCTGCAGATGGCTTTGCCCATAAAGCGCTTCAAAGGGGTAACACCCTAAGAAGCCTTCCACATATTTTGGGGGACGCATACCCCTGATGCGACCCCCCCACCAGTTTTACTGACCAACCTCAAGGACTCCCCCCCGCCACTGCGACATGTGCCTTGACCACCTCAAGCCCATGAGCTCCTCCACACCAACACATCTCTTTCAATCCCGTCTGCCAGGGCCAAACTCCACAAATCCATCCCCACCTCATTCAAATGCACCCCATCCTGCCTCCAGTAACACCCCACCCGATTCCAGGTCCCTGTGCCTGACCACCACACCTCCATTTTTTGCCACAAATGCCGACACCGCCCTATTGACCTTTATCCTGGCTTTATTCAGCCTCTCCACGGATCGGGCCAAACGCCAGGTCCTTCTGGGCACAATATCCGACCAAACTATAAGAATCCTCGGGTGTAATGCCCATAAGCACAACAAATCGTGCTTAATGTCCCTAACTAAATCCCGAAAAGGGCGAACACCTAAATCGTTCCCCCCAACATGCAACACTAATATCTCAGGAACCCTATCTAGCTGTGTGTACACCTGAAATTCCTGCAACACCCTAGACCAAACCATCCCTCGAAAACCTAACCAATGCAGCACAGCATCATCCCGCGGAATCCTCAGTTGGCGTCCATCCGGGCGAACGTCCGCCCTCAGTGCGCCCCAATAAACAAAGGAATGCCCCAAGATCCAAACCAGACACGGGCGTGAACCTGTAAAAGAAAACACATACCACTTACCACCACCTATCACACTTCATCAACCCAGACTTACAGCAATTGAGGCCGAACGTAAGAGCGGAAACGGTTAGACTCCCATCTCCCAATGCGCCTAACCCCCGCCTCATCCAACTCCCATCTCACCGCTTCAGTCGCTGCGCCAATGCGAAAAGAATGGGAAGAGTAATCCGTCGCCCGTATCCCACTTGCCAGTAGACAGCGCTTGAACACCGCCCCAAACTGAAACCTAGATAAAAAAGACCCATCCTCATGTCTCAATAAGG
This sequence comes from Rhinoderma darwinii, assembly GCF_050947455.1. NCBI lineage: Eukaryota > Metazoa > Chordata > Amphibia > Anura > Rhinodermatidae > Rhinoderma > Rhinoderma darwinii. The sequence continues at coordinate 471,313 of NW_027461717.1, forward strand.
GAACCCCCGGTACCCCCACCCGTATCCCCAAGGCAGAAATGCAAAGTACCGGACACATCACCGAACCCTCAGTTGCAAACAAGACCACCCGCCTTCCCCTGCCTGTCTGATCAGTTTTAGACCTGCGCAGCACGATCTCCGCAAAAAGCTCCACATCATCCTGACAAATGCCTCCCGCACGCCACACGCTCGGTGACACAAATTCACCCACTCTGAAAGCCCCAAAAAAAGCTAACGAAAAAGCTAAGCGAAACAATCGAGCCTCGAAACCCGAAGTACACACCCCCTCCACCGCCGTACCCAACAAACAAAGAATCCGGAACGAAACTGGCCGCCGCCTGTCAACCGACGCTCTCCCCCTTCGCAACCCTTTTAACGCTTGCACCGCTAGAAATTCTTTTGTCACATCCGAGAACCCATTCAACTTCAGACCGAACGCCACTGCAGACACAAACTTGTTCACTTTAGCCACTGACACACCTGAGTCATACGCGTCCCCCAGCCAATACAACAAAGCCACCAATCTGTCCCAGTCAGACCGGACGTCACCTAGTGCCCCCAACCAACGCTCCCATTGAGCCCAGCCAGCCCGATATGCTGCCCACGTAGAACTCGTCAAAGATCGCTCAATCAATGTTTCGGCTGCAGAGAGACCAAATCCCACAGATGATCCGGGCACACCTTGCCGATCCGATCTGCTGCCGGCGCCAGCTGGCGAAAACGATCCCACTGCGAGCGAGAAAGGGCATCAGCAACACAATTGTCCACCCCCGGCACATGCACCGCCACCACCCAAGCATTCAATGATAAACAAACGAACACAAAATGCCGCAACAGTTGAACCACCGGAGGAGACGACGCCGAGATATTATTGATAGCCAAAACAACCCCCATATTATCACAGTGGAAACGGATGTTCTTGTCCCTGAGCCTATCCCCCCAAATGGTCACAGCGACCACGATGGGAAATAGCTTTTTGTCAGACCGTGCTCCACCCAGCTATCAGGCCACCCCCTAGCACACCACTGTCCTCCACAATAGGCCCCAAAGCTGCCCCCTCCCGCGGCGTCCGTAAACAAATCCAAGTCCACGGAATCCAGAGCCCCAGCCATCCAAAGAGACCGACCGTTGTATTGCCCCAAAAACCGATGCCATACTAACAAATAAGCCCGATGTTCACCGCTCAACCTCACAAAATGATGTGGGGCCACCACCCCCGCAGTTGCCGCCGCCAAACGCCTACTAAAAACCCTGCCCATGGGCAATATCCGGCACACGAAATTCAACTTCCCCAAAACCGACTGCAAACTGCGTAACGTAACCTTCTTAAGCCGAGACAACGCCTGAACCTCCGCCCGCAGAGCCGTCAATTTGTCCTCCGGGAGCCTACATTCCATCAACACCAAGTCAATTTCAATGCCCAAAAAACGAATAACCGTGACCGGCCCCTCTGTTTTTTCCGGAGCCAAAGGGACACCAAACTCTCGCATCACGCCCTGCAAAGCATACAAAACATTAGCGCACACACCAGAATCACCCGGGCCAACACACAGAAAATCATCCAGGTAATGAATGACAGATCGTACACCTGCAACTTCCCGAACTACCCACTCTAAAAACGAACTGAAAGCCTCAAAATAGGCGCAAGATAGGGAGCAACCCATAGGCAGACAACGATCCACAAAAAATTCCCCTTCCCAAAAACAGCCCAACAACCTTTGACTCTTGGCATGAACCGGCAATAGCCGAAACGCTGCCTCAATGTCTGTTTTAGCTAACAAGGCACCTTCCCCCGCCTCCCGAACCAAAAGTACCGCCTTATCAAACGACGCATACACATCTGAACACAACTCCGGATCAATCCCATCGTTCACTGAAGCCCCCCGGGGAAAAGAAAGATGATGTATTAAGCGAAACTTGTTCGGCTCACGCTTAGCCACCACACCCAACGGGGAAACAACAAGATCCAGTACCGGGAGTTCTACAAAAGGTCCCGCCATGCGGCCCAAAATCACTTCTTTACGCAGCTTATCCGACACCACCCTAGAGTGTTGATAAGCAGACCGAAGATTGCGACGAGTGACCGGAACAACATAAGGAGGGGGAGGAATCACAAAACCCACACTAAAACCATCTGCAAGCAACTGCGCCCCAGCCCTATCCGGATACCTACTTAGAAAGGGGGCCAGCTTTTCCAACTTCACCGGCATCACCCCCTTGACCAGCTGTACCCCCTGTTCCACTTCCCTTTTTTCCTTTTCGCATACATTTTGACGCGCCACGGGACGACCCGCTGCAATGGGAACACACGTGTTTAAACTTGCATGTTGCCCCAAATTTACATTGGCCGTCGTTGAACTGCCAGCAAAAACCGAGCTTAGAACCAGCCCCTTGACCGGACTGACCGACCTGCCCTGCAGACCCCCCCGCTCCCTGGAAAGGATTGTCCCGTCTTAACTGGAGCCGTCACCCTTAACCACAAACGCAATGTCTTTTTGATCCCATCTAATGCTGGGCCGCACCGCCTTCCTCTGCCGGAATTGCTCATCATACCGCAGCCAAGCCACCCCGCCGTACACCCGATGCGCCTCACCGATGGCATCCATATAGCAAAAAAGAGCAGAACAATGCTCCGTAGCCTTCTCCCCCACAACGCTAGCCAATATCGCAAAAGCCTGCAACCAATTCACAAACGTTTGCGGAATGAGCCTATATCGCCGCCGTTCCTCCTCCTCTTTCTTACTCTCATCCCTTTTTCCTTTATCCAAATTAAATTTTGCCAAAGGAAGAAGAGAAAAAATCTCCACATATTCATCCTTCCATATACGCTCGAGGCACCTCCTGTTTCAAATGCGCCCCCAACGGGCCCTCAAAGCATACATAAACCTCCCCCCTTGCCCTATCATCCAACCGCACCCTGTCACCCTCTTGCGACCCATCCGTTTGCACCGACACCGCCACAGCCCCCCCTGAACTACCTACAGGCACCCTGTCTTGAGGCTGTCCGATAACCGCCGGCGCCGCCACCCCCCCCCAAACCGCGACCGGAGCCACTCCCGCCGCCCCCGGGGCCCGCGACCCGTACAATTTATTTACCAGCTCGCGCAAGCAACCCACTAGATCCCTGAAACTACTACCACTTACCCCGGCCGACCCGCCGACATCCCTATTGCCCGACGCACCCCCCGCCATGTAAGTATTAGCAAAAGAGACAGAAGAGAAACACCCACCTGGCTGCTCAGGCGCTGTGATCCCGCCAGCCGGACGAACTTGAACACGCTGAAGCTCCTCCACCGCTCCTTCTTCAAACGCAACCACCGTCTGCGACCGCTGCCCACATCCACAATTTGAGCACGGAGATCCTTGCACAGATTGTCACGAAGGGCCGTCTTCCCTCTAGGCCCTGTTGCTGAAAGGGCCAGCCGCCTGCTGCCCGGTCCACGGTATCCAAACTTCGGACTGCACGCCACGGCCCACCGGACTCACCGTCCCCCTTGTAGAAGACCCAGCAACAGCCAGCCCCCTGATTGGCGCATCACCAGGCGGGGCTGCCGACATCCCAGGTACCTGCAATACACCAGACGGCGGGGGGTATTTGGGAAGCCAGGAGCCAACCCCCCCTTACCGCCAAGCACCGCCGCGGCTGGGGATTTCTGCCAGACCGGGGTCCTTTAGGGGATGCAGCTCTCCCTGGAGACCGGCCTGCAGTGACCCTGGAGGGGCTTCCCCTGCGGCGCCGTGCCCGCCGGATTTCCTCAGGGCTTAATCTAGCTGGAGGGCGGGCATGCCGTGACCTGTGAGCAGGCACGGCATCAGACTGACCAGACTCGGGGATAATCCCCCCACTAGCCGGGGGGCTGAACAGCAGAGGGCTGCCCAGTGCTAACTCTATCACAGCAGGGGATGACATTGCAGGGGACGACAGTGCAGAAGCCACCCCTCCCCTCTCCCCGGACACCGCGCTATGTGAGCGCCGGAGCCCAGATGTCGGCGGCACAGCCATCCCTAATAGGCTCATCACTGCCTCTTCAAACCACCCTGCCTCCTGACCATCAGCCGCCACCCGGAGCCGCTCCACGAGTCCCTCAAAGGAAGACATCAGCCAGGTAAGATTGCAGCCGACTTCTGCTGCTGTTGCTTCCTACGCTGTCTGTCTCGATCTGAGGAAAACAGCTGGAAGCCGCGCTACTCACTCCCCCCTCCCCTCCCAGTCACTCCTCTTCCCTCCCCTAACAACCGTTTACTACCACCTATTAACTCCTTCCTGACACTCCCTCCTATCCCGTCATGGCGGCCTCCCTTTAGTCTTTCAGGGCGGCAGTGCGGCCGCTCCTAGATTGTCCGCCAACAGCTTGGAAAATCTCACGTTTCTGAAAATGAATCAAGCGTGGATGGGTGAGGATTTTAAAACCCCTGTGCCTGATGCCACTGATTAGATCTGACATTGCTGCTGCTGCCGCTGCCGCCTATTACTGCCGCCTGCTACTACGGGATTCTGTCCTGTCCACTCTTTTTTTAATGTTTCGCTGTTGGTGCTGCTACTACTTCTACCACCAATCCACCCCCAGTGCCGTCTGCTACAAGCAGGCCTGCCCCACCACAGGGCTTTGTCCTGTGACTGTTGTCCAGTCTCTTTTTTTAATGTGCTGCTACTACTACTACCACCCTTGCTGTCTGTGTTGGCTACCTCTACTTCCACCAATACACCTCCACTGCCGTCTGCTACAAGCAGGCCTGAGGCCTGCCCCACCACAGGGCTTTGTCCTCCTGTGACTGTCCAGTCTCTTTTTTTAATGTGCTGCTGCTACTACCAGTCTACCACCCTTGCTGTCTGTGTTGGCTACCTCAACTACCACCAATACACCTCCACTGCCGCCCGTCTGCTACAAGCAGGCCTGCCCCACCACAGGGCTTTGTCCTGTGACTGTTGTCCAGTGTCTTTTAATGTGCTGCTACTACTCACCCTTGCCAATAAAAAGGGTCAATTTTTGGAGGGCTTGTGAAAAGCCATTGCTTGTTGCTTTTACATTCATGTATGGAAGAACCCCGGCAGGCATCTGCCAATAAAAAGGGTCAAGTTTTGGAGGGCTTGTCAAAAGCCATTGCTTGTTGCTTTTACATTCATGTATGGAAGAACACCGGCAGGCATCTGCCAATAAAAAGGGTCAATTTTTGAAGGGCTTGTCAAAAGCCATTGCTTGTTGCTTTTACATCTATGTATGGAAGAACCCCGGCAGGCATCTGCCAAAAAAAAGGATCAATTTTTGGAGGGCTTGTCAAAAGCCATTGCTTGTTGCTTTTACATCTATATATGGAAGAACTCCGGCAGGCATCTGCCAATAAAAAGGGTCAATTTTTGGAGGGCTTGTCAAAAGCCATTGCTTGTTGCTTTTACATTCATGTATGGAAGAACCCCGGCAGGCATCTGCCAATAAAAAGGGTAAATTTTTGGAGGGCTTGTCAAAAGCCATTGCTTGTTGCTTTTACATCTATGTATGGAAGAACCCCGGCAGGCATCTGCCAATAAAAAGGGTCAATTTTTGGAGGGCTTGTCAAAAGCCATTGCTTTTTGCTTTTACATCTATGTATGGAAGAACCCCGGCAGGCATCTGCCAAAAAAAAGGGTACATTTTTGGAGGGCTTGTCAAAAGCCATTGCTTGTTGCTTTTACATCCATGTATGGAAGAACCCCGGCAGGCATCTGCCACTAAAAAGGGTCAATTTTTGGAGGGCTTGTCAAAAGTCATTGCTTGTTGCTTTTACATCTATGTATGGAAGAACCCCGGCAGGCATCTGCCAAAAAAAAGGGTCAATTTTTGGAGGGCTTGTCAAAAGCCATTGCTTGTTGCTTTTACATCTATGTATGGAAGAACCCCGGCAGGCATCTGCCAAAAAAAGGGTCAATTTTTGGAGAGCTTGTCAAAAGCCATTGCTTGTTGCTTTTACATTCATGTATGGAAGAACCCCGGCAGGCATCTGGCAAAAAAAAGGGTCAATTTTTGGAGGGCTTGTCAAAAGCCATTGCTTGTTGCTTTTACATCTATGTATGGAAGAACCCCGGCAGGCATCTGCCAAAAAAAAGGGTCAATTTTTGGATGGCTTGTCAAAAGCCATTGCTTGTTGCTTTTACATCCATGTATGAAAGAACCCCGGCAGGCATCTGCCAATAAAAAGGGTAAATTTTTGGAGGGCTTGTCAAAAGCCATTGCTTTTTGCTTTTACATCTATGTATGGAAGAACCCCGGCAGGCATCTGCCAAAAAAAAGGATACATTTTTGGAGGGCTTGTCAAAAGCCATTGCTTGTTGCTTTTACATCCATGTATGGAAGAACCCCGGCAGGCATCTGCCACTAAAAAGGGTCAATTTTTGGAGGGCTTGTCAAAAGTCATTGCTTGTTGCTTTTACATCTATGTATGGAAGAACCCCGGCAGGCATCTGCCAAAAAAAGGGTCAATTTTTGGAGGGCTTGTCAAAAGCCATTGCTTGTTGCTTTTACATCTATGTATGGAAGAACCCCGACAGGCATCTGCCAATAAAAAGGGTCAATTTTTGGAGGGCTTCTCAAAAGCCATTGCTTGTTGCTTTTACATCTATGTATGGAAGAACCCCGGCAGGCATCTGCCAAAAAAAGGGTCAATTTTTGGAGGGCTTGTCAAAAACCATTGCTTGTTGCTTTTACATCCATGTATGGAAGAACCCCGGCAGGCATCTGCCAATAAAAAGGGTCAATTTTTGGAGGGCTTGTCAAAAGCCATTGCTTGTTGCTTTTACATCCATGTATGGAAGAACCCCGGCAGGCATCTGCCAATAAAAAGGTACATTTTTGGAGGGCTTGTCAAAAGCCATTGCTTGTTGCTTTTACATCCATGTATGGAAGGACCCCGGCAGGCATCTGCCATTAAAAAGGGTCAATTTTTGGAGGGCTTGTCAAAAGCCATTGCTTGTTGCTTTTACATCCATGTATGGAAGAACCCCGGCAGGCATATGCCAATAAAAAGGGTCAATTTTTGGAGGGCTTGTCAAAAGCCATTGCTTGTTGCTTTTACATCCATGTATGGAAGAACCCCGGCAGGCATCTGCCAAAAAAAAAGGGTCAATTTTTGGAGGGCTTGTCAAAAGCCATTGCTTGTTGCTTTTACATTCATGTATGGAAGAACCCCGGCAGGCATCTGCCAAAAAAAGGGTCAATTTTTGGAGGGCTTGTCAAAAGCCATTTCTTGTTGCTTTTACATCTATGTATGGAAGAACCCCGGCAGGCATCTGCCAATAAAAAGGGTCAATTTTTGGAGGGCTTGTCAAAAGCCATTGCTTGTTGCTTTTACATCTATGTATGGAAGAACCCCGGCAGGCATCTGCCAATAAAAAGGGTCAATTTTTGGAGGGCTTGTCAAAAGCCATTGCTTGTTGCTTTTACATCCATGTATGGAAGAACCCCGGCAGGCATCTGCCAATAAAAAGGGTCAATTTTTGGAGGGCTTGTCAAAAGCCATTGCTTGTTGCTTTTACATCCATGTATGGAAGAACCCCGGCAGGCATCTGCCAATAAAAAGGGTCAATTTTTGGAGGGCTTGTCAAAAGCCATTGCTTGTTGCTTTTACATCCATGTATGGAAGAACCCCGGCAGGCATCTGCCAATAAAAAGGGTCAATTTTTGGAGGGCTTGTCAAAAGCCATTGCTTGTTGCTTTTACATCCATGTATGGAAGAACCCCGGCAGGCATCTGCCAATAAAAAGGGTCAATTTTTGGAGGGCTTGTCAAAAGCCATTGCTTGTTGCTTTTACATCCATGTATGGAAGAACCCCGGCAGGCATCTGCCAAAAACAGGGTAAATTTTTGGAGGGCTTGTCAAAAGCCATTGCTAGTTGCTTTTACATTCATGTATGGAAGAACCCCGGCAGGCATCTGCCAATAAAAAGGGTACATTTTTGGAGGGCTTGTCAAAAGCCATTGCTTGTGGCTTTTACATTCATGTATGGAAGAACCCCGGCAGGCATCTGCCACTAAAAAGGGTACATTTTTGGAGGGCTTGTCAAAAGCCATTGCTTGTTGCTTTTACATCTATGTATGGAAGAACCCCGGCAGGCATCTACCAATAAAAAGGGTAAATTTTTGGAGGACTTGTGAAAAGCCATTGCTTGTTGCTTTTACATCCATGTATGGAAGAACCCCGGCAGGCATCTGCCAATAAAAAGGGTAAATTTTTGGAGGGCTTGCCAAAAGCCATTGCTTGTTGCTTTTACATCCATGTATGGAAGAACCCCGGCAGGCATCTGCCAATAAAAAGGGTAAATTTTTGGAGGGCTTGTCAAAAGCCATTGCTTGTTGCTTTTACATCCATGTATGGAAGAACCCCGGCAGGCATCTGCCAATAAAAAGGGTCAATTTTTGGAGGGCTTGTCAAAAGCCATTGCTTGTTGCTTTTACATCCATGTATGGAAGAACCCCGGCAGGCATCTGCCAATAAAAAGGGTCAATTTTTGGAGGGCTTGTCAAAAGCCATTGCTTGTTGCTTTTACATTCATGTATGGAAGAACCCCGGCAGGCATCTGCCATTAAAAAGGGTCAAATTTTGGAGGGCTTGTCAAAAGCCATTGCTTGTTGCTTTTACATCCATGTATGGAAGAACCCCGGCAGGCATATGCCAATAAAAAGGGTCAATTTTTGGAGGGCTTGTCAAAAGCCATTGCTTGTTGCTTTTACATCCATGTATGGAAGAACCCCGGCAGGCATCTGCCAATAAAAAGGGTCAATTTTTGGAGGGCTTGTCAAAAGCCATTGCTTGTTGCTTTTACATCCATGTATGGAAGAACCCCGGCAGGCATCTGCCAAAAACAGGGTAAATTTTTGGAGGGCTTGTCAAAAGCCATTGCTAGTTGCTTTTACATTCATGTATGGAAGAACCCCGGCAGGCATCTGCCAAAAAAAAGGGTCAATTTTTGGAGGGCTTGTCAAAAGCCATTGCTTGTTGCTTTTACATCTATGTATGGAAGAACCCCGGCACACATCTGCCAAAAAAAGGGTCAATTTTTGGAAGGCTTGTCAAAAGCCATTGCTTGTTGCTTTTACATCTATGTATGGAAGAACCCCGGCAGGCATCTGCCAAAAAAAAGGGTCAATTTTTGGAGGGCTTGTCAAAAGCCATTGCTTTTTGCTTTTACATCCATGTATGGAAGAACCCCGGCAGGCATCTGCCAAAAAAAAGGGTCAATTTTTGGAGGGCTTGTCAAAAGCCATTGCTTGTTGCTTTTACCTCCATGTATGGAAGAACCCCGGCAGGCATCTACCAATAAAAAGGGTAAATTTTTGGAGGGCTTGTGAAAAGCCATTGCTTGTTGCTTTTACATCCATGTATGGAAGAACCCCGGCAGGCATCTGCCAATAAAAAGGGTCAATATTTGGAGGGCTTGTCAAAAGCCATTGCTTGTTGCTTTTACATCCATGTATGGAAGAACCCCGGCAGGCATCTGCTAATAAAAAGGGTCAATTTTTGGAGGGCTTGTCAAAAGCCATTGCTTGTTGCTTTTACATCCATGTATGGAAGAACCCCGGCAGGCATCTGCCAATAAAAAGGGTCAATTTTTGGAGGGCTTGTGAAAAGCCATTGCTTGTTGCTTTTACATCCATGTATGGAAGAACCCCGGCAGGCATCTGCCAAAAAAAAGGGTCAATTTTTGGAGGGCTTGTCAAAAGCCATTGCTTGTTGCTTTTACATCTATGTATGGAAGAACCCCGGCACACATCTGCCAAAAAAAGGGTCAATTTTTGGAGGGCTTGTCAAAAGCCATTGCTTGTTGCTTTTACATCTATGTATGGAAGAACCCCGGCAGGCATCTGCCAATAAAAAGGGTCAATTTTTGGAGTGCTTGTCAAAAGCCATTGCTAGTTGCTTTTACATTCATGTATGGAAGAACCCCGGCAGGCATCTGCCAATAAAAAGGGTCAATTTTTGGAGTGCTTGTCAAAAGCCATTGCTTTTTGCTTTTACATCCATGTATGGAAGAACCCCGGCAGGCATCTGCCACTAAAAAGGGTACATTTTTGGAGGGCTTGTCAAAAGCCATTGCTTGTTGCTTTTACATCCATGTATGGAAGAACCCCGGCAGGCATCTGCCAATAAAAAGGGTCAATTTTTGGAGGGCTTGTGAAAAGCCATTGCTTGTTGCTTTTACATCCATGTATGGAAGAACCCCGGCAGGCATCTGCCAAAAAAAAGGGTCAATTTTTGGAGGGCTTGTCAAAAGCCATTGCTTGTTGCTTTTACATCTATGTATGGAAGAACCCCGGCACACATCTGCCAAAAAAAGGGTCAATTTTTGGAGGGCTTGTCAAAAGCCATTGCTTGTTGCTTTTACATCTATGTATGGAAGAACCCCGGCAGGCATCTGCCAATAAAAAGGGTCAATTTTTGGAGGGCTTGTCAAAAGCCATTGCTAGTTGCTTTTACATTCATGTATGGAAGAACCCCGGCAGGCATCTGCCACTAAAAAGGGTACATTTTTGGAGGGCTTGTCAAAAGCCATTGCTTGTTGCTTTTACCTCTATGTATGGAAGAACCCCGGCAGGCATCTACCAATAAAAAGGGTAAATTTTTGGAGGGCTTGTGAAAAGCCATTGCTTGTTGCTTTTACATCCATGTATGGAAGAACCCCGGCAGGCATCTGCCAATAAAAAGGGTCAATTTTTGGAGGGCTTGTCAAAAGCCATTGCTTGTTGCTTTTACATCTATGTATGGAAGAACCCCGGCAGGCATCTGCCAAAAAAAGGGTCAATTTTTGGGGGGCTTGTCAAAAGCCATTGCTTGTTGCTTTTACATCTATGTATGGAAGAACCCCGGCAGGCATCTGCCAATAAAAAGGGTCAATTTTTGGAGGGCTTGTCAAAAGCCATTGCTTGTTGCTTTTACATCCATGTATGGAAGAACCCCGGCAGGCATCTGCCAATAAAAAGGGTAAATTTTTGGAGGGCTTGTCAAAAGCCATTGCTTGTTGCTTTTACATTCATGTATGGAAGAACCCCGGCAGGCATCTGCCATTAAAAAGGGTCAATTTTAGAGGCCTTGTCAAAAGCCATTGCTTGTTGCTTTTACATCCATGTATGGAAGAACCCCGGCAGGCATATGCCAATAAAAAGGGTCAAATTTTGGAGGGCTTGTCAAAAGCCATTGCTTGTTGCTTTTACATCTATGTATGGAAGAACCCCGGCAGGCATCTGCCAAAAACAGGGTCAATTTTTGGAGGGCTTGTCAAAAGCCATTGCTTGTTGCTTTTACATCTATGTATGGTAGAACCCCGGCAGGCATCTGCCAATAAAAAGGGTCAATTTTTGGAGGGCTTGTCAAAAGCCATTGCTTGTTGCTTTTACATCTATGTATGGAAGAACCCCGGCAGGCATCTGCCAATAAAAAGGGTACATTTTTGGAGGGCTTGTCAAAAGCCATTGCTTGTGGCTTTTACATTCATGTATGGAAGAACCCCGGCAGGCATCTGCCAAAAAAAAGGGTCAATTTTTGGAGGGCTTGTCAAAAGCCATTGCTTGTTGCTTTTACATCTATGTATGGAAGAACCCCGGCACACATCTGCCAAAAAAAGGGTCAATTTTTGGAGGGCTTGTCAAAAGCCATTGCTTGTTGCTTTTACATCTATGTATGGAAGAACCCCGGCAGGCATCTGCCAAAAAAAAGGGTCAATTTTTGGAGGGCTTGTCAAAAGCCATTGCTTGTTGCTTTTACCTCCATGTATGGAAGAACCCCGGCAGGCATCTACCAATAAAAAGGGTAAATTTTTGGAGGGCTTGTCAAAAGCCATTGCTTTTTGCTTTTACATCTATGTATGGAAGAACCCCGGCAGGCATCTGCCAATAAAAAGGGTCAATTTTTGGAGGGCTTGTCAAAAGCCATTGCTTGTTGCTTTTACCTCCATGTATGGAAGAACCCCGGCATGCATCTGCCAAAAAAAAGGGTAAATTTTTGGAGGGCTTGTCAAAAGCCATTGCTTGTTGCTTTTACCTCCATGTATGGAAGAACCCCGGCAGGTATCTACCAATAAAAAGGGTAAATTTTTGGAGGGCTTGTGAAAAGCCATTGCTTGTTGCTTTTACATCCATGTATGGAAGAACCCCGGCAGGCATCTGCCAAAAAAAGGGTTAATTTTTGGAGGGCTTGTCAAATGCCATTGCTTGTTGCTTTTGCATCCATGTATGGAAGAACCCCGGCAGGCATCTGCCAATAAAAAGGGTCAATTTTTGGAGGGCTTGTCAAAAGCCATTGCTTGTTGCTTTTACATCTATGTATGGAAGAACCCCGGCAGGCATCTGCCAAAAACAGGGTCAATTTTTGGAGGGCTTGTCAAAAGCCATTGCTTGTTGCTTTTACATCCATGTATGGAAGAACCCCGGCAGGCATCTGCCAATAAAAAGGGTCAATTTTTGGAGGGCTTGTCAAAAGCCATTGCTTGTTGCTTTTACATTCATGTATGGAAGAACCCCGGCAGGCATCTGCCATTAAAAAGGGTCAATTTTTGGAGGGCTTGTCAAAAGCCATTGCTTGTTGCTTTTACATCCATGTATGGAAGAACCCCGGCAGGCATCTGCCAAAAACAGGGTCAATTTTTGGAGGGCTTGTCAAAAGCCATTGCTTGTTGCTTTTACATCCATGTATGGAAGAACCCCGGCAGGCATCTGCCAATAAAAAGGGTACATTTTTGGAGGGCTTGTCAAAAGCCATTGCTAGTTGCTTTTACATTCATGTATGGAAGAACCCCGGCAGGCATCTGCCAATAAAAAGGGTACATTTTTGGAGGGCTTGTCAAAAGCCATTGCTTGTGGCTTTTACATTCATGTATGGAAGAACCCCGGCACACATCTGCCAAAAAAAGGGTCAATTTTTGGAGGGCTTGTCAAAAGCCATTGCTTGTTGCTTTTACATCCATGTATGGAAGAACCCCGACAGGCATCTGCCAATAAAAAGGGTCAATTTTTGGAGGGCTTGTCAAAAGCCATTGCTTGTTGCTTTTACATCTATGTATGGAAGAACCCCGACAGGCATCTGCCAATAAAAAGGGTACATTTTTGGAGGGCTTGTCAAAAGCCATTGCTTGTTGCTTTTACATCTATGTATGGAAGAACCCCGGCAGGCATCTGCCAAAAAAAAGGGTCAATTTTTGCAGGGCTTGTCAAAAGCCATTGCTTGTTGCTTTTACATTCATGTATGGAAGAACCCCGGCAGGCATCTGCCAATAAAAGGGTCAATTTTTGGAGGGCTTGTCAAAAGCCATTGCTTGTTGCTTTTACATTCATGTATGGAAGAACCCCGGCAGGCATCTGCCAAAAAAAAGGGTCAATTTTTGGAGGGCTTGTCAAAAGCCATTGCTTGTTGCTTTTACATTCATGTATGGAAGAACCCCGGCAGGCATCTGCCAAAAAAAAGGGTCAATTTTTGGAGGGCTTGTCAAAAGCCATTGCTTGTTGCTTTTACATCTATGTATGGAAGAACCCCGGCAGGCATCTGCCAAAAAAAAGGGTCAATTTTTGGATGGCTTGTCAAAAGCCATTGCTTGTTGCTTTTACATCCATGTATGGAAGAACCCCGGCAGGCATCTGCCAATAAAAAGGGTCAATTTTTGGAGGGCTTGTCAAAAGCCATTGCTTTTTGCTTTTACATCTATGTATGGAAGAACCCCGGCAGGAATCTGCCAAAAAAAAGGGTAAATTTTTGGAGGGCTTGTGAAAAGCCATTGCTTGTTGCTTTTACATCCATGTATGGAAGAACCCCGGCAGGCATCTGCCAAAAAAAGGGTCAATTTTTGGAGGGCTTGTCAAAAGCCATTGCTTGTTGCTTTTACATCCATGTATGGAAGAACCCCGGCAGGCATCTGCCAACAAAAAGGGTCAATTTTTGGAGGGCTTGTCAAAAGCCATTGCTTGTTGCTTTTACATCTATGTATGGAAGAACCCCGGCAGGCATCTGCCAATAAAAAGGGTCAATTTTTGGAGGGCTTGTCAAAAGCCATTACTTGTTGCTTTTACCTCCATGTATGGAAGAACCCCGGCAGGCATCTACCAATAAAAAGGGTAAATTTTAGGAGGGCTTGTGAAAAGCCATTGCTTGTTGCTTTTACATCCATGTATGGAAGAACCCCGGCAGGCATCTGCCAATAAAAAGGGTCAATTTTTGGAGGGCTTGTCAAAAGCCATTGCTTGTTGCTTTTACATCTATGTATGGAAGAACCCCGGCAGGCATCTGCCAAAAAAAGGGTACATTTTTGGAGGGCTTGTCAAAAGCCATTGCTTGTTGCTTTTACATCTATGTATGGAAGAACCCCGGCAGGCATCTGCCAATAAAAAGGGTCAATTTTTGGAGGGCTTGTCAAAAGCCATTGCTTGTTGCTTTTACATCCAGGTATGGAAGAACCCCGGCAGGCATCTGCCAATAAAAAGGGTCAATTTTTGGAGGGCTTGTCAAAAGCCATTGCTTGTTGCTTTTACATCCATGTATGGAAGAACCCCCGGCAGGCATCTGCCAATAAAAAGGGTCAATTTTTGGAGGGCTTGTCAAAAGCCATTGCTTGTTGCTTTTACGTCCATGTATGGAAGAACCCCGGCAGGCATCTGCCATTAAAAAGGGTCAATTTTTGGAGGGCTTGTCAAAAGCCATTGCTTGTTGCTTTTACATCCATGTATGGAAGAACCCCGGCAGGCATATGCCAATAAAAAGGGTCAATTTTTGGAGGGCTTGTCAAAAGCCATTGCTTGTTGCTTTTACATCCATGTATGGAAGAACCCCGGCAGGCATATGCCAATAAAAAGGGTCAATTTTTGGAGGGCTTGTCAAAAGCCATTGCTTGTTGCTTTTACATCCATGTATGGAAGAACCCCGGCAGGCATCTGCCAAAAACAGGGTCAATTTTTGGAGGGCTTGTCAAAAGCCATTGCTTGTTGCTTTTACATCCATGTATGGAAGAACCCCGGCAGGCATCTGCCAATAAAAAGGGTACATTTTTGGAGGGCTTGTCAAAAGCCATTGCTTGTTGCTTTTACATCTATGTATGGAAGAACCCCGGCAGGCATCTGCCAAAAAAAAGGGTCAATTTTTGCAGGGCTTGTCAAAAGCCATTGCTTGTTGCTTTTACATTCATGTATGGAAGAACCCCGGCAGGCATCTGCCAATAAAAGGGTCAATTTTTGGAGGGCTTGTCAAAAGCCATTGCTTGTTGCTTTTACATCTATGTATGGAAGAACCCCGGCAGGCATCTGCCAAAAAAAAGGGTAAATTTTTGGAGGGCTTGTCAAAAGCCATTGCTTGTTGCTTTTACATTCATGTATGGAAGAACCCCGGCAGGCATCTGCCAAAAAAAGGGTAAATTTTTGGAGGGCTTGTCAAAAGCCATTGCTTGTTGCTTTTACATTCATGTATGGAAGAACCCCGGCAGGCATCTGCCAAAAAAAGGGTCAATTTTTGGAGGGCTTGTCAAAAGCCATTGCTTGTTGCTTTTACATCCATGTATGGAAGAACCCCGGCAGGCATCTGCCAACAAAAAGGGTCAATTTTTGGAGGGCTTGTCAAAAGCCATTGCTTGTTGCTTTTACATCTATGTATGGAAGAACCCCGGCAGGCATCTGCCAAAAAAAAGGGTCAATTTTTGGAGGGCTTGTCAAAAGCCATTACTTGTTGCTTTTACCTCCATGTATGGAAGAACCCCGGCAGGCATCTACCAATAAAAAGGGTCAATTTTTGGAGGGCTTGTCAAAAGCCATTGCTTGTTGCTTTTACATCCATGTATGGAAGAACCCCGGCAGGCATCTACCAATAAAAAGGGTAAATTTTAGGAGGGCTTGTGAAAAGCCATTGCTTGTTGCTTTTACATCCATGTATGGAAGAACCCCGGCAGGCATCTGCCAATAAAAAGGGTCAATTTTTGGAGGGCTTGTCAAAAGCCATTGCTTGTTGCTTTTACATCTATGTATGGAAGAACCCCGGCAGGCATCTGCCAAAAAAAGGGTAAATTTTTGGAGGGCTTGTCAAAAGCCATTGCTTGTTGCTTTTACATCCATGTATGGAAGAACCCCGGCAGGCATCTGCCAATAAAAAGGGTCAATTTTTGGAGGGCTTGTCAAAAGCCATTGCTTGTTGCTTTTACATCCATGTATGGAAGAACCCCGGCAGGCATCTGCCAATAAAAAGGGTCAATTTTTGGAGGGCTTGTCAAAAGCCATTGCTTGTTGCTTTTACATCCATGTATGGAAGAACCCCCGGCAGGCATCTGCCAATAAAAAGGGTCAATTTTTGGAGGGCTTGTCAAAAGCCATTGCTTGTTGCTTTTACGTCCATGTATGGAAGAACCCCGGCAGGCATCTGCCATTAAAAAGGGTCAATTTTTGGAGGGCTTGTCAAAAGCCATTGCTTGTTGCTTTTACATCCATGTATGGAAGAACCCCGGCAGGCATATGCCAATAAAAAGGGTCAATTTTTGGAGGGCTTGTCAAAAGCCATTGCTTGTTGCTTTTACATCCATGTATGGAAGAACCCCGGCAGGCATATGCCAATAAAAAGGGTCAATTTTTGGAGGGCTTGTCAAAAGCCATTGCTTGTTGCTTTTACATCCATGTATGGAAGAACCCCGGCAGGCATCTGCCAAAAACAGGGTCAATTTTTGGAGGGCTTGTCAAAAGCCATTGCTTGTTGCTTTTACATCCATGTATGGAAGAACCCCGGCAGGCATCTGCCAATTAAAAGGGTCAATTTTTGGAGGGCTTGTCAAAAGCCATTGCTAGTTGCTTTTACATTCATGTATGGAAGAACCCCAGCAGGCATCTGCCAATAAAAAGGGTACATTTTTGGAGGGCTTATCAAAAGCCATTGCTTGTGGCTTTTACATTCATGTATGGAAGAACCCCGGCAGGCATCTGCCAAAAAAAAGGGTCAATTTTTGGAGGGCTTGTCAAAAGCCATTGCTTGTTGCTTTTACATCTATGTATGGAAGAACCCCGGCACACATCTGCCAAAAAAAGGGTCAATTTTTGGAGGGCTTGTCAAAAGCCATTGCTTGTTGCTTTTACATCCATGTATGGAAGAACCCCGACAGGCACCTGCCAATAAAAAGGGTCAATTTTTGGAGGGCTTGTCAAAAGCCATTGCTTGTTGCTTTTAAATCTATGTATGGAAGAACCCCGGCAGGCATCTGCCAAAAAAAAGGGTCAATTTTTGGAGGGCTTGTCAAAAGCCATTGCTTGTTGCTTTTACATTCATGTATGGAAGAACCCCGGCAGGCATCTGCCAAAAAAAAGGGTCAATTTTTGGAGGGCTTGTCAAAAGACATTGCTTGTTGCTTTTACATCTATGTATGGAAGAACCCCGGCAGGCATCTGCCAAAAAAAAGGGTCAATTTTTGGATGGCTTGTCAAAAGCCATTGCTTGTTGCTTTTACATCCATGTATGGAAGAACCCCGGCAGGCATCTGCCAATAAAAAGGGTCAATTTTTGGAGGGCTTGTCAAAAGCCATTGCTTTTTGCTTTTACATCTATGTATGGAAGAACCCCGGCAGGCATCTGCCAAAAAAAAGGGTAAATTTTTGGAGGGCTTGTCAAAAGCCATTGCTTGTTGCTTTTACATCCATGTATGGAAGAACCCCGGCAGGCATCTGCCAATAAAAAGGGTCAATTTTTGGAGGGCTTGTCAAAAGCCATTGCTTTTTGCTTTTACATCTATGTATGGAAGAACCCCGGCAGGCATCTGCCAAAAAAAAGGGTCAATTTTTGGAGGGCTTGTCAAAAGCCATTGCTTGTTGCTTTTACATCCATGTATGGAAGAACCCCGGCAGGCATCTGCCACTAAAAAGGGTCAATTTTTGGAGGGCTTGTCAAAAGTCATTGCTTGTTGCTTTTACATCTATGTATGGAAGAACCCCGGCAGGCATCTGCCAAAAAAAGGGTCAATTTTTGGAGGGCTTGTCAAAAGCCATTGCTTGTTGCTTTTACATCTATGTATGGAAGAACCCCGACAGGCATCTGCCAATAAAAAGGGTCAATTTTTGGAGGGCTTGTCAAAAGCCATTGCTTGTTGCTTTTACATTCATGTATGGAAGAACCCCGGCAGGCATCTGCCAAAAAAAGGGTCAATTTTTGGAGGGCTTGTCAAAAGCCATTGCTTGTTGCTTTTACATCCATGTATGGAAGAACCCCGGCAGGCATCTGCCAATAAAAAGGGTCAATTTTTGGAGGGCTTGTCAAAAGCCATTGCTTGTTGCTTTTACATTCATGTATGGAAGAACCCCGGCAGGCATCTGCCAATAAAAAGGGTCAATTTTTGGAGGGCTTGTCAAAAGCCATTGCTTGTTGCTTTTACATTCATGTATGGAAGAACCCCGGCAGGCATCTGCCAAAAAAAAAGGGTACATTTTTGGAGGGCTTGTCAAAAGCCATTGCTTGTTGCTTTTACATCCATGTATGGAAGAACCCCCGGCAGGCATCTGCCAAAAAAAGGGTCAATTTTTGGAGGGCTTGTCAAAAGCCATTGCTTGTTGCTTTTACATCTATGTATGGAAGAACCCCGGCAGGCATCTGCCAAAAAAAGGGTCAATTTTTGGAGGGCTTGTCAAAAGCCATTGCTTGTTGCTTTTACATCTATGTATGGAAGAACCCCGGCAGGCATCTGCCAAAAAAAAGGGTCAATTTTTGGAGGGCTTGTCAAAAGCCATTGCTTGTTGCTTTTACATTCATGTATGGAAGAACCCCGGCAGGCATCTGCCCAAAAAAGGGTCAATTTTTGGAGGGCTTGTCAAAAGCCATTGCTTGTTGCTTTTACATTCATGTATGGAAGAACCCCGGCAGGCATCTGCCAAAAAAAAGGGTCAATTTTTGGAGGGCTTGTCAAAAGCCATTGCTTGTTGCTTTTACATCTATGTATGGAAGAACCCCGGCAGGCATCTGCCAAAAAAAAGGGTAAATTTTTGGATGGCTTGTCAAAAGCCATTGCTTGTTGCTTTTACATCCATGTATGGAAGAACCCCGGCAGGCATCTGCCAATAAAAAGGGTCAATTTTTGGAGGGCTTGTCAAAAGCCATTGCTTTTTGCTTTTACATCTATGTATGGAAGAACCCCGGCAGGCATCTGCCAAAAAAAAAGGGTAAATTTTTGGAGGGCTTGTCAAAAGCCATTGCTTGTTGCTTTTACATCCATGTATGGAAGAACCCCGGCAGGCATCTGCCAATAAAAAGGGTGAATTTTTGGAGGGCTTGTCAAAAGCCATTGCTTGTTGCTTTTACATCCATGTATGGAAGAACCCCGGCAGGCATCTGCCAATAAAAAGGGTCAATTTTTGGAGGGCTTGTCAAAAGCCATTGCTTTTTGCTTTTACATCTATGTATGGAAGAACCCCGGCAGGCATCTGCCAATAAAAAGGGTCAATTTTTGGAGGGCTTGTCAAAAGCCATTGCTTTTTGCTTTTACATCTATGTATGGAAGAACCCCGGCAGGCATCTGCCAAAAAAAAGGGTAAATTTTTGGAGGGCTTGTCAAAAGCCATTGCTTGTTGCTTTTACATCCATGTATGGAAGAACCCCGGCAGGCATCTGCCAATAAAAAGGGTCAATTTTTGGAGGGCTTGTCAAAAGCCATTGCTTGTTGCTTTTACATCCATGTATGGAAGAACCCCGGCAGGCATCTGCCAATAAAAAGGGTCAATTTTTGGAGGGCTTGTCAAAAGCCATTGCTTTTTGCTTTTACATCTATGTATGGAAGAACCCCGGCAGGCATCTGCCAAAAAAAAGGGTAAATTTTTGGAGGGCTTGTCAAAAGCCATTGCTTGTTGCTTTTACATCCATGTATGGAAGAACCCCGGCAGGCATCTGCCAATAAAAAGGGTCAATTTTTGGAGGGCTTGTCAAAAGCCATTGCTTTTTGCTTTTACATCTATGTATGGAAGAACCCCGGCAGGCATCTGCCAAAAAAAAGGGTCAATTTTTGGAGGGCTTGTCAAAAGCCATTGCTTGTTGCTTTTACATCCATGTATGGAAGAACCCCGGCAGGCATCTGCCACTAAAAAGGGTCAATTTTTGGAGGGCTTGTCAAAAGTCATTGCTTGTTGCTTTTACATCTATGTATGGAAGAACCCCGGCAGGCATCTGCCAAAAAAAGGGTCAATTTTTGGAGGGCTTGTCAAAAGCCATTGCTTGTTGCTTTTACATCTATGTATGGAAGAACCCCGACAGGCATCTGCCAATAAAAAGGGTCAATTTTTGGAGGGCTTGTCAAAAGCCATTGCTTGTTGCTTTTACATTCATGTATGGAAGAACCCCGGCAGGCATCTGCCAAAAAAAGGGTCAATTTTTGGAGGGCTTGTCAAAAGCCATTGCTTGTTGCTTTTACATCCATGTATGGAAGAACCCCGGCAGGCATCTGCCAATAAAAAGGGTCAATTTTTGGAGGGCTTGTCAAAAGCCATTGCTTGTTGCTTTTACATTCATGTATGGAAGAACCCCGGCAGGCATCTGCCAATAAAAAGGGTCAATTTTTGGAGGGCTTGTCAAAAGCCATTGCTTGTTGCTTTTACATTCATGTATGGAAGAACCCCGGCAGGCATCTGCCAAAAAAAAGGGTACATTTTTGGAGGGCTTGTCAAAAGCCATTGCTTGTTGCTTTTACATCCATGTATGGAAGAACCCCCGGCAGGCATCTGCCAAAAAAAGGGTCAATTTTTGGAGGGCTTGTCAAAAGCCATTGCTTGTTGCTTTTACATCTATGTATGGAAGAACCCCGGCAGGCATCTGCCAAAAAAAGGGTCAATTTTTGGAGGGCTTGTCAAAAGCCATTGCTTGTTGCTTTTACATCTATGTATGGAAGAACCCCGGCAGGCATCTGCCAAAAAAAAGGGTCAATTTTTGGAGGGCTTGTCAAAAGCCATTGCTTGTTGCTTTTACATTCATGTATGGAAGAACCCCGGCAGGCATCTGCCCAAAAAAGGGTCAATTTTTGGAGGGCTTGTCAAAAGCCATTGCTTGTTGCTTTTACATTCATGTATGGAAGAACCCCGGCAGGCATCTGCCAAAAAAAAGGGTCAATTTTTGGAGGGCTTGTCAAAAGCCATTGCTTGTTGCTTTTACATCTATGTATGGAAGAACCCCGGCAGGCATCTGCCAAAAAAAAGGGTAAATTTTTGGATGGCTTGTCAAAAGCCATTGCTTGTTGCTTTTACATCCATGTATGGAAGAACCCCGGCAGGCATCTGCCAATAAAAAGGGTCAATTTTTGGAGGGCTTGTCAAAAGCCATTGCTTTTTGCTTTTACATCTATGTATGGAAGAACCCCGGCAGGCATCTGCCAAAAAAAAGGGTAAATTTTTGGAGGGCTTGTCAAAAGCCATTGCTTGTTGCTTTTACATCCATGTATGGAAGAACCCCGGCAGGCATCTGCCAATAAAAAGGGTCAATTTTTGGAGGGCTTGTCAAAAGCCATTGCTTTTTGCTTTTACATCTATGTATGGAAGAACCCCGTCAGGCATCTGCTAAAAAAAAGGGTAAATTTTTGGAGGGCTTGTCAAAAGCCATTGCTTGTTGCTTTTACATCCATGTATGGAAGAACCCCGGCAGGCATCTGCCACTAAAAAGGGTCAATTTTTGGAGAGCTTGTCAAAAGTCATTGCTTGTTGCTTTTACATCTATGTATGGAAGAACCCCGGCAGGCATCTGCCAAAAAAAGGGTCAATTTTTGGAGGGCTTGTCAAAAGCCATTGCTTGTTGCTTTTACATCTATGTATGGAAGAACCCCGACAGGCATCTGCCAATAAAAAGGGTCAATTTTTGGAGGGCTTGTCAAAAGCCATTGCTTGTTGCTTTTACATTCATGTATGGAAGAACCCCGGCAGGCATCTGCCAAAAAAAGGGTCAATTTTTGGAGGGCTTGTCAAAAGCCATTGCTTGTTGCTTTTCAATCCATGTATGGAAGAACCCCGGCAGGCATCTGCCAATAAAAAGGGTCAATTTTTGGAGGGCTTGTCAAAAGCCATTGCTTGTTGCTTTTACATTCATGTATGGAAGAACCCCGGCAGGCATCTGCCAATAAAAAGGGTCAATTTTTGGAGGGCTTGTCAAAAGCCATTGCTTGTTGCTTTTACATTCATGTATGGAAGAACCCCGGCAGGCATCTGCCAAAAAAAAGGGTACAATTTTTGGAGGGCTTGTCAAAAGCCATTGCTTGTTGCTTTTACATCCATGTATGGAAGAACCCCCGGCAGGCATCTGCCAAAAAAAGGGTCAATTTTTGGAGGGCTTGTCAAAAGCCATTGCTTGTTGCTTTTACATCTATGTATGGAAGAACCCCGGCAGGCATCTGCCAAAAAAAGGGTCAATTTTTGGAGGGCTTGTCAAAAGCCATTGCTTGTTGCTTTTACATCTATGTATGGAAGAACCCCGGCAGGCATCTGCCAAAAAAAGGGTCAATTTTTGGAGGGCTTGTCAAAAGCCATTGCTTGTTGCTTTTACATTCATGTATGGAAGAACCCCGGCAGGCATCTGCCAAAAAAGGGTCAATTTTTGGAGGGCTTGTCAAAAGCCATTGCTTGTTGCTTTTACATTCATGTATGGAAGAACCCCGGCAGGCATCTGCCAAAAAAAAGGGTCAATTTTTGGAGGGCTTGTCAAAAGCCATTGCTTGTTGCTTTTACATCTATGTATGGAAGAACCCCGGCAGGCATCTGCCAAAAAAAAGGGTAAATTTTTGGATGGCTTGTCAAAAGCCAT